>NC_140170.1:19841365-20085883 GCF_963971535.1 Notolepis coatsorum | reverse complement strand
AGGCCCGGGGCCCGCCCACCCATCAATCTATCGGCCGCGCCTTGCGCGCACAGGGTGGGGTGTGGGAGGGTCTAGGAGGGGGAAAGGACATGTGGCACTGCACGAGACAGGACATTGAAGAGAGGAGGGAAAGGGGAGGGATTTGCAAGTTCAGTCACAGGATGCCCACATGAAGCTAGTAAGGGTTTCGTTACTAGAATGAAATTGTGACTTTGATTTATGAGGGGTGTGTGCCTGTGACGTAGGTTCTCTCTCTCTCTCTCTCTGTCTCTCTGTCTGTCTCTCTCTCTCTCTCTCTGTCTCTCTCTCTCTCTCTCTCTCTGTTCTCTCTCGTCTCTCTCTCTCTCTGTCTCTCTCTCTCTCTCTCTCTGTCTCTCTCTCTCTCTCTCTCTCTCTGTCTCTCTCTCTGTCTCTCTCTCTGTCTCTATCTAGTGTCTCTCTTCTCTGTGCTCTCTATCTCGTTCTCTGTCTCTCCTGTGCCTCTCTCTGTCTATATCTGTCTCTCTGTCTTATCTGTCTCTCTCTGTCTCTCTCTCTCTCTGTTCTCTCTCTGTTTCTCTCTCTCTCTGTCTCTCCTCTATGTCTCTCTGTATGCTCTCTATGTCTGTCTCTCTAGTCTCTCTCTAGTGTCTCTCTGTCTCTCTCGTGCCTCTCTGTCTAGTCTCTCTAGTGCTCTGTCTATCTAGTGTCTGTCTCTCTAGGCTCTCTCTCGTGTATATCTATTGTTCTCTGTCTCTCTGTCTCTCTCTCTATGTCTCTCTGTTCTCTCTATCTGTCTCTTCTATCTCTCTCTGTCTCTCTGTCTCTCTCTGTCTCTCTCTGTCTATATCTGTTATCTCTCTATCTGTCTCTCTCGTGTCTCTCTCTCTGTGTCTTGTCTAGTGTCTCTCTCACTGTCTCTCTCGTGTCTCGTCTCTCTCTGTATCTGTCTATCTGTCTCTGTCTCTGTCTATGATAGGTTAATAGGATACTAGATTACTAGGATAATAGGATGCTCTTGCTTACGTAACACCTCTGTCCTAACGTTGATCTCAATAGTATTGATGACAGTCAAAGACACTACATAATATGACGGGTCAAATGTCAGTACAGTACCGGCTATCCCTTTACGGTGTGGGTGTGTGTGTCTGTGCGTCCGTGTGTTGTTTGTGTCTGGATGTCATAAACCTATACTGTCAGCAGTCAAAGAGGGACAATTATAATCCATTTGCGTCCGTCTTATTATAATTATCAGGGTGTCCGCGGGACCTTAAAAAGTCTTAAAAAGGTCTTAAATTCAACTATCAACTATTAAGGCCTTAATTTGTCTTAAAATGTCTTAAATCCGACTTCCGGAGGTCTTAAAAACATGCCATGTCATCTTATGTTTCATTGTAAATCTGGGGGGAAACTATTAACGGGAGATAAATCAGGCTTTTTTTTTTTCTTTCACGCAAACGGTACGCAGTGGGGCGGAACCTTAATGTGGTCCTTAATGTGTGTCGCCGTCGGGAGCTATTTCAGAACACCGGAGCATAGGTAACACGTTATTCAAGCCGTAGCGATAACGCTGACGTTTAGTTTAGTTTAATTGATTGTATTTATTTGCACTCGTTAATTTAACATGGGAAAGTGCAAATTTAATGAGAACTGGCTCGAAAACCCTCTGTTTGCAGTGCACCGTGGTTGGTCCCAGTGAAAGACATGTACGAGGCCCGCTGCAAACTCTTCAAAAAGGATTTTAAACTGGGAACGATGGGAATAAAAGCAGTCGAGTCACACATGCACAGCGCTAAGCATGTTACCTCTACAAAAACCCGCCTGCAGACAACTTCAATATCAAATTTCTTTTCGACGCCGTCCACATGAACTGCTGAGGGACAGGTAGGTCTACCACCAATTACATCTGCACCTGTCCGGGTAACGTTCGGCTCCACGCCAACCCTTGAAGCTGAGGTACTGTGGGTTCTAAATACGGTCGCAAAGCATCAGTCCTACAATGGAAATGAGGGACTAGGAGAGGTGTTTCAAGCGATGTTCCCTGACTCTGAAGTCGCTAAAACATTCACGTGTGGAAAGATAAAACGTCCTACATAGCCAGTTTGGATTGGCTTCTTGCATCCAAAAAATCTCTTCACGGATGTAAACAAGGGCAAGGACACGTTTGTGTTGATGAGAGTGAGAGCTTCACCCCACCCTATGTTATTTTTTACCACCCACCTACCCCCTCCTAATGTACATCTCCTCCCCATCATATATATATGTTAGGATCTATGGGTAACAGTACTGTATATTTGCATATCATATATGTCACAAATGTAACAGTAATATATACATGTATGTCCCTATGCCATAAATATCATGATGTCATGTATGTTGTGCATGTCATAAATGTCACTATGAATTGAAATGAGGGACCCTGATGTAAACAAGACAAACGTCTTTCTCTGGTCTGCATCCCCTTATTATTGTGTGTATTGAGCTGTACTGTATTGTACCCATTCTGAAATCTGTTAAATAAAGTATTCATTCAACCAAACCACAAAAACAAAACAACTGGATGAATGAAAACTTTATTTAACAGATTGCAGAATGTGTACAATACAGTACAGCTCAATACACACAATAATAAGGGGATGCAGACCAGAGAAAGACGTTTGTCTTGTTTACATCAGGGTCCCCCATTTTCAATTCATATTGACATACACAACTAGATAGAATAGAAATACTTTTATTATCCCGTGGAAATTTGACACTGCAAATCGCTCAACATTTAAACATTTAGACAGGACAGGTCACGAATTAGAATAATAACACAAATCAATCAAGTTGCCTAGGATAAGAGTAGAGTAAAATAGAATAAAAATGAAATAAAATATACAGAAATAAATACAGTAAAAACATACATGACATTTATGGCATAGGGACATACATGACATACAGGTTATACTGTAGTACTGTTAGATTTGTGACATATACGATATGCAAATAATATACAGTACTGTTACCCAGAGATCCTAACAGAAAATATTATATATATATGATGGGGATGAGACTGTACATTAGGGGGGGGGGGGGGGGTTGGACATTTACGGTGGCCAGTTTCGAATTGCAGTCTCCCGTAGGTGCTCTTTAAGAGCGGTTTTGAATGTGGGCAGGGGTAAAGTGGGTTTTAGGAGTGAGGTTAAGCAGTAGTCTGACCAGTTTGTCTTGTGATGTTTGTAATCTTGTTTTTAGTGCCTTTGAGGTGCTTTGGTACCATGAGGTGCAGGCATAGTCGTAGTACCCTTGAATGAGTACTGAGAGTACCCATGATTTTTGCCATTTTGTTATCGTGAATTGGTATTAAATTTAATTCTGAGTGGCATTAAAAAGTCTTAAAAAGCCTTAATCTGACTGGGCTAAACCTGCAGATACCCTGAATTATAGTCTGGCTCAGTGAGCATCTTACGTTTCCTGACCACGTCTTGCAAAGGGGAGAGCTCACTCTTCTTTACTCTCTTTTCTTCCATTTTATATAAAATTATATTATCCACATCTCTCTATATTGTTATCTTTCTCTTGCTCTATTTAATGTATATCCATTCTCATTCTATCTCTATTCCTCCCTACTGTATCTATCCTGTCATCCGTATGAACGTGAGAGAGAGAAACACAGGGCGACAGTGGCTCGGGAGGTGGAGCAGTCGTCTGGCAATCCGGAGGTTCCCGGTTTGATTCCGCTCCTCCCGGGCAGTGTGTCGATGTGTCCTTGAGCAACACACTTCACCCTAATTGCTCCCGATGAGCAGGTTGGCACCTTGCATGGTCGCCTCCGCCATCAGTGTGTGAATGGGTCAAATGTGAGGAACAAATTGTAAAGCGCTTTGGATCAAAGTGCTATAGAGAGAGAGAGAGAGAGAGAGAGAGAGAGAGAGAGAGAGAGAGAGAGAGAGAGAGAGAGAGAGAGAGAGAGAGAGAGAGAGAGAGAGAGAGAGAGAGAGAGAGAGAGAGAGAGAGAGAGAGAGAGAGAGAGAGAGAGAGAGAGAGAGAGAGAGAGAGAGAGAGAGAGAGAGAGAGAGAGAGAGAGAGAGAGAGAGAGAGAGAGAGAGAGAGAGAGAGAGAGAGAGAGAGAGAGAGAGAGAGAGAGAGAGAGAAGAGAGAGAGAGAGAGAGAGAGAGGAGAGAGAGAGAGAGAGAGAGAGAGAGAGAGAGAGGAGAGGAGAGAGAGAGAGAGAGAGAGAGAGAGGCGTCTTTGAAACCCGACACCTCTGCATACTCTGGAGGGAGATAGAGAGGAGAGAGACAGAGAGAGAGGGAGACAGAGAGAGAGAGGGAGGAGCACTTGGGGGGGGGGGGACCTGCACGCACACGGGAGAGGGGGAGAAGGGAGGTCCCCCCCTCGTTTTCGAGAGGGTCCCACCTCCCGTATGGCGCGGCAGGTCACCTCCCCCCCCAAGTGCTCCCTCTCTCTCTCTCTCTGTCTCTCCCTCTCTATCTCTCTCCCTCCAGAGTATGCAGAGGTGTCGGGTTTCATACTGCCTCGCAGTATGAGGAAGTAGGCGGGCATTAGCTCCAACCACAGAGCCAATCGCATCACTGTGCGCTACCCAGCGTCCGAATGACGTGACTCAGACGTTCAAATCAAAATGGCCTGATTTACTGGAGGAGGAAAGGGGCTGAGCTGAATCAGAGCAATCCACCAATATGGTATTTAGACACTAAAACACATTGATACGAACTCCTATTACTATAATACAATGCTAGAGACTGAAAAATGACATTTATAGTACATGTCACCTTTAAGTCTGCTATAAGCCATTATCTTTTTTTTTTATTACTTTGTGTGTGATTATTATTTTCTCACAGTAGTGTGTGTGTATGTATATATATATATATATATATATATATATATATATATATATATATATATATATATATATATATATATATATGTGTGTGTGTGTTTGGCTAAAGTGGATAGAAAACACAGTACTGTGCAAAAAAAAGGCACCCAAGACTTTTTATATAAATGGTCTTAAAGTAAATGTAAATAATTTTTTTTTATTAGTGTGTTATTTTTTAAAGCATCTTCATGGTTTAATAATGCAAACATATGTTGCAGGGACTTATTATAATCATCATATTGGTGTGACTGTATCCATCAAAGGGTTAAATCAAGCATTTTTATATATCGTGTATCGTGATATGGCCAAAAAATATTGCGATATTATTTAGAGGCCATATCGCCCAGCCCTACTATAATGGTAAAATAGTTATTTAAAAATGTGCTCCTAAAAAATATTCTTTGCCCCTAAATTTCTCATTTAGGGGCAAGTGTGCCCCTAGTGAAAAAGCTTAGCGTACAGCCCTGTCTAACTTGCTGCCCTTTTTGTGCAGGGGGGTTACTCTCGCAATTTTGATGTCTTTGGGTACGTGTCCCTGTTTTATAGAGAGGTTTATTATGTGTGATGACTGGGGTGATGGCGGCTGCTGAGTCTCTGAGGAATTTGGAGGGGATATTGTCATGGGTTGGAGGGCGCTCAGTTTTTTGAGTACCTCAGCTGTTACCATTTCTAGTTTGAAATCGTCTTTGCGGACCCCTAGGTTATTATAGTAGGTTATTATAGTAGGCTATGATGTGTTCTTGTTAGTTTAGGAATAAGGGGCAGGTAACTATAAGATGTATTCTTCTTCCTGCTCCTTTTGTCCATGGAATGACTATTTATGATTGTGTAATGAAGAAACTATGATTGTATGATTCCATGTGGCAAATAAAAACTCTGAACTGAACTGAACTACCCCAAAATGCCCTGAGTGGGTGGGTAGTGGCTATGTTTGTGAAGAACATTTTAAAGTAATTGGCCACATCCAGCTTGTCTGTGATGAGCGTGTTGTCCGTCTTTATGTTTATGTTTGAAATCTGGTTTTAAGTTTTTTTACTGCAGCCTAGTTGATTATTGAGTAATTTCCAAAGTTCACTGGGTTTATTTTTGTTTTCCTCAGTTTTGTCATTGATGAAATTCTTTTTTGCAGTTTTGATCATGGAGTTTACTTCATTTCTTAGTCTGTTTCTTTGCAGTTTGATTTCAGTCACGTGGGCTTGGAGTTCACTGCTCGAGCTTTTGGTAAGCTTTGACTGACTTTTATGAAACTCAGAGCATTTTTTGTTTCTGGTTTTCATAGCGGTCAATATTTCGGAGTGCATCCATGGCTCAGCGCGATTTTTTACTCTGGTGGTTCTTAGGGGGGCCATGTCGTTTAGAATTTGGTTTTGAAACCAAGCCATGTTTCCTCAACTAGTGTACCATTGAGCTCTTCTGACCAGTCCAGGCTCTCCAGTTCTAGGTTAAAGGCCTCGCTAGAGTAGGTTTTGAGGTCTCTCTAGATGTGACTGTTTTGTGACAGCCGGCCTTTTGTTTTAGCTTTTTGCGGGTACAGAATATCGTATAATGATCGCTTAACCCGCATGCTATAACCCCTTTATTGGAGATCTTGGACTTGTCGGAGGTCAGAATGAGGTCAATGGTAGTCTGAGTTGATTCACATACACGTGTGGGTTGGGTGATTAGCTGGCTGAGGCCGTGCAGATCACCATTGGAGTCAAGCAGAGTTGATAGAAGTGGGCACATATTGGCCATTTTGGCTATAGAGCTACTAGGGCTGGGCGATATGACCAAAAATGTTATCGCTATAAAATTATTTTCATATAACTCGATATCGATAATTATCGTCGATATAATGTCTGTCAAGTTTAATTAACTTATTATGCCCGGCGCCGATACGCGGGCTGACTTGTTTTGCTGCTGTGAATGTCTCGAGAGTCGAGTTGATGTCGTCATCAGTCCGCGCACGTTAGCAGTTAGCCAAAGCAAGCGGAGTATTTCATGACAATGTACTAAAAAATGACCCTAAAATACTCTGTTCCGCCCAATTCATTGCAACGACGTCCACCGTATACCCCACACTACTATAACAGTTACCCTCAGAATTCAAAACACACACCAACTCGGCAGGTAACCTGTGAAATAGCGCTGTGCAAGCTAATTAGCCATAGCCAGCCTCGTTTCCTAGCGGAGTATTTCATGACAATGTACTAAAAAATGACCCTAAAATACTCTGTTCCGCCCAATTCATTGCAACGACGTCCACCGTATACCCCACACTACTATAACAGTTACCCTCAGAATTCAAAACACACACCAACTCGGCAGGTAACCTGTGAAATAGCGCCGTGCAAGCTAATTAGCCATAGCCAGCCTCGTTTCCGAGCGGAGTATTTCATGACAATGTACTAAAAAATTACCCTAAAATACTCTGTTCCGCCCAATTCATTGCAACGACGTCCACCGTATACCCCACACTACTATAACAGTTACCCTCAGAATTCAAAACACACACCAACTCGGCAGGTAACCTGTGAAATAGCGCCGTGCAAGCTAATTAGCCATAGCCAGCCTCGTTTCCGAGCGGAGTATTTCATGACAATGTACTAAAAAATTACCCTAAAATACTCTGTTCCGCCCAATTCATTGCAACGACGTCCACCGTATACCCCACACTACTATAACAGTTACCCTCAGAATTCAAAACACACACCAACTCGGCAGGTAAACTGTAAAATAGCACCGTGCAAGCTAATTAGCCATAGCCAGCCTCGTTTCCTAGCGGAGTATTTCATGACAATGTACTAAAAAATTACCCTAAAATACTCTGTTCCGCCCAATTCATTGCAACGACGTCCAGCCTTGTTTACTGAGTCCTACCTCCGCGCCTCCTTCCGGGTCTCCTTCCGCTATCGGCCATCTCCTTCACTGATTGGTTGTTAGTGCGGGTGTTCATATCCAAGCTTGGAAAATCGATATATCGAAACTTTGCGACCACGTTTCATGTTTATTTCGAGGAAATAATTTATCGCGATAGTTATCGTTATCGTTTTATCGCCCAGCCCTAAGAGCTACATTGGAGTTCACTTGTTTGGTCCACACCAGAGTTCGAATGAGCTTTCACACCACCCAAAACCAACCTGACTATCCGACGAAAACGAACCAGGGTTCGATTAAGGCGGACCAAAGAGATCGGTTGTGAAAGCGACCTTAGACTGTAGGAGTTCAGGAATCTACTCTTTTTGGGTAGACTCTTTGCTAGTTTTGACATTATTATGGTATTGAGTTTTCCAATACCAGTTACAATGTGATATGACATCTATTTGATATCAGTATCAAAATTATTTCCAAATGAACCGTTATGAATATCTGATTGATTTCAAATAAGTGGTTAGCTGGCAAACCAGTTATCTGTCCACACACACACACACACACACCCCCTTATTACAATCCAAACAATACATTGGTTGAGCATTGGTTGAGCATAAGTGATTATGTTATGAACAAATTAAAAGTTTGACCTAGTGAACGATTGTCTTCCAGGGATGTATTGATATGGGTATCCGTCCATGCCAGGCTAAAACAGGGTAGCGGAATTGGGAGGGGGGATTTCCCCAATGCTAAAATCTGACACCAAGAGAGTGTGATTTGATTAAACTCCAAGCAACATAATACCCTGTTTGGCCCATCTTGTACCCCAGCAAGTGGGGAAACTTGGCATGGCCAAACACTGTGAGTGACTTGTGAGTTAAAGGGATAGTTTGGATTTCTGGACTCTTAAATGGTATGAAATACTTGCCAGTAGTATAATTGATGCGATGCCATTAGCTTAACTCGCAGAGTACCCTGGTCTGAGTTCTGGTCTGGTTCTGAGTGAACCGGGAAGCTTCAGACAGGCAGTAAATGAGGTCATGAGACAAAAAAGTGTTATTCCACCACACAATAACCTGCAGGCAAACGTTGTAATCATCCACAGCAGAAAACATTTCCTATGCTTCAGACTAGAGTGACATGATGTGTTGAACTAGTCTCAGTGTGACGTCACTAAATGCTTCAGAGTGACATGATGTGTTGGAACTAGTCTCAGTGTGACATCACTAAATGCTTCAGAGTGTAGAGCCATATGAAATCCATTTTATTATTTTCCAAATTCCATTTTATTTGTTCCCAAATTCCGTTTTTTCCATTTTAATATTTCAGAATTCTGTATTTTGCCTTTTACACCCATTATACCATCATAAATAGTGTCTAATAAGTGGGAATGAATAAATGTCCACAATTTAAGATATAACGGTCCATTTAATGTTTTTAAGTGCTGCAACTCAGAAATACAGTTCAATTTTATACAATATTTTTCAAATAATATTATGACAAAATAAAAATAGTATACACATTTCAAGTGTAAACAAGATACAGCTAGCTACTTTTATCACAATGTCAGTAGCCTAGCTATATCTATTCTATTGTGATGGAATATAGTAATGCATAATTTATGCACCTTTAGTTTATTTCATTTATAAAGGACAGTGTGTAGGCCTACTGACAATCATTTGCAAATAGATGGGTGCACCAGATTTAGCAAGAAGCTATAATTTCCATCTATAGTCCTATGTACTGTAACGTTACATAGCTATTTAAATCACAATAGTGTCAGTGATTCGCCTCGCCCTCTAGCTGTATCTATTGTGATCACCAGAGATCATCGTTAGAGAGTTGGTGTGTTTTGGGAATCACGGTCCTTGTTCCTGACATGGCTTTTGAAGTGATCTTCGCACATGTTTTTGCGGGTCCAGTCCCCATGGTATGTTGACAGAATTTGCAAAACACCTTATCTACTGAAGCATAAAAGTCATTAGGATACTGCTCTGCTCTGCAATTAGGGCTTAGTGCGGAATTTCTTCCGACGTTAACGACGCACCGAAGCAGCCAGACGCTTGGATATTTCTCCGTGTTGTGTGTAACATGCTGTAGCGTCCCCGATCATGTTTGCGTTGCACCAAACGTTCCATATTCTCCCGAACACAGGATTTCAGTCCAGATTAGGGCAAATTCTGCAATATTCCACGTTTTACAGCTGATTCCATTTTTATTGGTCAATTCCGCAATTCCGTCCGCGATTCCGTGAACGCGGATTTCATATGGCTCTATCAGAGTGACATGATGTGTTGAACTAGTCTCAGTGTGAGGTCACTAAATGCTTCAGAGTGACATGATGTGTTGAACTAGTCTCAGTGTGACATCACTAAATGCTTCAGAGTGACATGATCTGTTGAACTAGTCTCAGTGTGACGTCACTAAATGCTTCAGAGTGACATGATGTGTTGAACTAGTCTCAGCAGGGTTAGAAATTAACATTTTTTTTCAAGGGCTTTTTTTGCCCCCCTTAATTGATTTTCGGGGGCTTTTTTTGTATTTCGGGGGCACTGAATTTGTATGATAAACGGTAGGGGTGGGACGGTTCACAAAATGGACGGTTTGGTTCGTATCACGATTTTGGGGTCACGGTTTTCAGTTTGATATACGTTAATTTTTATTAAAAAAAATTAACACTCAAATCTAAACATGCCTCTCATTTATTAAAAATAAAATAAAAGGTTTACAGTGTTTACAGCCTTAAATAATGTTTGGCACACAAAGACCGAACTGACTGAAAAATATAGGCTACATTTGTCAAAGTGCAAACAAACAATATGCTCAGCCAGCACTAGACTTTCCTTTCTTTAATTAATATAAACACACAATGTCAACCATGTTTAAATTCCCTGATTGTCAGTTCTTAATGGAAAGATTCGTTTTCTGCTTGAAATTATTATGTTTCTGTCTACATTTATTTAGACTAACATTATTTAAATATTGAGTGCAGCTGTGGTGGATTACGTAATTCGGTGAGTTGGAACTATCTGTGGGTTGGCGCCGGGTCCCCACGGACATTTTAGCGTGTGGCACCTTCAGCTCCGGTCACGTTTGGAGGAGTTCATAACATCAACAAGCGGCGCGAAAGCGGCAATAGTCCCGGTTGGAGTTAGTAAAACACAGTTGTCAGGGCTGTACGCTGCGATGATCTCATCGCAAATTGCCCCTTTAATTGGCCGTTGCGATTGGTAAATAATATTTGGGGGCGGGCTTGCGAGTAGGGATTTCAAGCCTTGCATTCGCATTTCACTCCTAAATGATCCAAGGCGTGTGATGACGCTGAGCACTCAGGTATGATCAGCGGGGAAAATCAACTGAGCACTCACTCTGATAGACTGGCTGACTGTCTGATTTAGCTATGAAGAAAAGTAAAGTTAGTAGTAGGGATGGGAATCGATGGTTCCTAACTGGGTTTTGGCCATGTGCTCCCGAAATTCTCCCGCTGTTTGGCTGCTTCTATGTGCAGTGAAAACTACTCGAAATGATGTCATTGATTTAGTTCAGGGTTAGCCACGGAGCTAACGCTAGCTAACGTGAGATAATCAAGCTCACAGAGAGAGATAAACAGCTGACAGCAGGTAGTACAGGTACAAATACAATAAAACAAGGGGTGGGGGCTGTTGTGTAAACCTTGTGTCGCGTCAATCTGGTCCACACGTTACTCGTTCATATCTCAGCCTGTGCTGAGATATGCCCATTCCGCGGTCTGTTAATAAAGTTTTCAATCAGACAGATGTATGGAAAGGCTTTTATTATAACATTCGTTGAGGTAAAATCATTATGCCTCATTTAGTCATCCTGCAGAGCACTGGTCTCCTACTCGTGGGCCGCGGGGAGCTAATGTAAGTAGCTTTGTTGATGTCAGCACACGGGGCATTCAGGAAGTCAAAAACGAATGCGCTTGCCGATTGGTGCTAAGAACAGCAGGGCGGGTGCAAGCGTTGTGACGTAATTGGCAGACTCTACTGTCAATCAAAATTATTCTGTTTTCCGTCAGAATGAATGAATGAGAACTTTATTAACAGATTGCATAATGGGTACAATACAGTACAGGAGGATGAAGACCAGAGAAAGACTTTCGGCTTTTTTACATAAGGGTCCTCCATTTTCAATTCATCAAAACATTTAGAGACATACAAATATACAGTAGTTTCATAAAAATGCTAAAATGCTATTTATTTATTGATTGATTGGTTTAAAACTTTATTAACATATTGCAGAATGGGTACAGTACAGCTCAATACATACAATTGTTAAGGGGATGCAGACCAGAGAAAGACTTTTGTCTTGTTTACATCAGGGTCCCCCATTTTCAATTCATCATATTTCATATCTAAATCATATAATATCTCATTGCTAAATATATGCAATATATAATCTAATAATCCAATAATCTAAATCTAATATATAATATAAAAATGCTAAATGCATGGGTATTTTATTTTGTCTTTAATGTTAGCTTGCAAACTCATACTGTCTTGGTAAGCCTCATAATGAATTGTTTGGGGTAAAAAAGAAAAACATTGTGATGTGTATCGTGTATCGCCGAAAGGTCAGAAAATATCGTGATATCATATTTAGGCCATATCGCCCAGCCCTAGTTGGTTCATTATAAAAGATACAAACCTGACAACAAAAGCACTTAAATGTTAAATAAAAGGACCACAGTAATGAGGCAGGAGGAACATATTTCTTTGCACTATAATGGTAAAATTGTTATTTAAAAATGTGCCCCTAAAACATATTTTTTGCCCCTAAATTTCAAATTTAGGGGCAAGTGTGCCCCTAGTGAAAAAGCTTAGCGTACAGCCCTGGTTGTATGTTAGCCTTCTTGGATGTTGAATAAACGCCTATCATTGTCTTTAAACACCCCGCCTCTCAGACTCCCATTTCCTCCTCTGCTACAGTAGCTAGTAACTACGGTGTCATTTCATTGACTGTACAGTATTAGCTTGCGGGCTGCGTCGGGCTACCATAGTTAAAACGTGCGTTGTGTTTACAAACTGCTAACGCTATGGCAAGATGTGTGTAGGCCTATGTAATGTTAATGGCTATGTTTTTAAAGTCGTAATGAAGATTGATTTATATTGTGCGTGCCATTTTTACACAAACTGACTAGCACCTGGCTGCAGTGCTGCTGCTGCTGCTGCCTGTAGCCAGTGCAGAACACCGGCTCCGCCAATTTTTCTTTTTTTATTTGCGCGTCATCTGAACCGTACGATACACAGATGCTCCATTACCGGATACATATATATATATAATTAGTAAACTGTCGGGGGCATTAAGTGCCCCCCTTAACTGATTTTCGAGGGCATTATGCCCATTTTCAAGGGCATTATGCCCCAAGCCCCCGTTAATTTCGAACCCTGAGTCTCAGTGTGACGTCACTAAATGCTGGGTCTTGAAGCATAGAAAATGAGGCACACTGTTTTCTGCGGTGGGTGATTAAAACTTCTGCCAGGTCAGAACTCCGACCACGAGACTCTGTGTGTAAACTGAGGGCACTGCATCAACTATACTACTATAGTATTTCATACCACTTGATGTCCAAAACTCTTGAACTATCCCTTTAATGTGACACTCATCATCAAGTTCCAGTGACAAGACATGTCTAACATAAAAAAAATAACATTCAGCCAAACCTGTCAATCTACAATTACTCTGGGGAGAGTGAACGTTGTACTTTGCAAGACTCTTATTGTTACTGTTTTTTATCTGGTATTTTTAGGCCACAGCCCCACTGATATCCAGTACAGTGGAGGAGATGGCGTCTTGCAGTCACCCCTCTCTGTTGGGACTAAAGGAACCATCTGTCTGCTTGATGGACTGCATTAAAACACCAGGACTTAAAGGAACTGTGAATGAAGGAGGAGGTAAGGCTCTAAAGGGTAAATCCATCTTCAGTGTTCATACAGATGCTTGAAATAAATCATGCAAAGACGAGGCGATCGTTCAAACTATATCCCCAATTGTTTTTATGCATGTTTTTCCATGATTCTCATTACCATCATTTTCAAGGTGAATCTGAATCTGAAGAAAATCTCCATATTCCAATAAATCTAACTTTATTTTAAACCTTACATGAAATGCAAAGAAAATAATGCGCATATGCACACAAAACACTCTATATCTCACAATCTAGAAAACCAGCCTGGATTATTGTGCAACAAGGCGAGTTTTTGCGTGTTATAGCGCACAAACGAAGGTATGTAGAAATGAACAGTTTTGGCCCTGTTGGAGTATAAATAGTGCCTGTCAAATTAGACATACTATTGTCTCCATAGCTATATTATAGAATATACGATGGGTCCGCAAACAAGTGTTGAGTTTAAAGTGCTTTGCAAAAGATTCCATGTGTCGGGGGCACAGAAGCTAAAAGCAGATTTTCCCAATTCAGTGCAAACTCCTTAAGTGGCTTTATAGTAGAAGCAGCAGCATGTCTATAAACTAGGGCTGTCCCCGATTAAGGATTTGGATAGTCTACTATGATAGGCCAAAATATGCCGTTAGTCGACCAAAAAAAAGTATAATTATTTCTTTCTTTCTTTTTTTATCATTCCATTTGGGCTGTGGGGGGTGCTTAACACTTTCCGTGCCACTCACGAGATTTCTCGGGTTTTTTTATAGGTGGTTGCTAGCCACTCACGAGATTTCTCTGATTTTTCTTCTTTTTTTTTTTTTTAGCGATCTGAAAAATTATTGCATCACCCGAGCCTACCCGAGTATTATAGCCGAGGGGCGCCGGCGATCACTGTGGAAAAAAGCGCCCCCTGTCGTCTCCCAGATGACATAAGTGATTTTGGAATGGACTCAATGAAAATGAATGGGGAAAAAAATCCGGTACTCCACATTTTCCAGTTCACTGATCCAGCCGGGGTTACCACAGTTCATTCTGGAACCTCAGATCCCCGTTGATCATGGAGATCTACAGTATCGCGTTGGATCCATACACGTATCGATTTTTTCGAATGGTGATCAGGAATTGGAATATACCAGTTGGATACCATCTGATGTCAGGTAAGGACTCTATGTTATCAGTGTTAGGATAATCAGAGTAAGTTTGATGAAGTTATAAGCTGTTTTGTGAAATGTCCTCTTTCGGTTTCACTGTAAAAGTCTGTGAGGAAATCAACGGAGCGATTATCAGTGCGCGGCCGTAATGTGCTTGCGTGCACGTATAATATTGATCATCTAGCGTTTATTTGAAAACGATTCATAAAAAGGCCGACGAATATCAACATTGTGGAATATTCCACTAAAAGAGAATGAGCTGTTTTTTATATCAAAACGGGGGCTTTTCTAACTGCTCTGAAACGGAAACGACGCGATAAAAAAACAATCTGCCTTCACAGCACTGACTGGAAAATAGTATTTGATAATGCGATGGGCAGATTAGACACATAGCCATAATTTAAAACATAGATTAGGCGATATTAACGTTAACATTGGCGCCGATGGTGGCATTCAGCCGGTAAAACGGAAAACCAGGCGTGGCGCTCAAAGTGTTAATGTCTGAAGGAGTCGACTGAAGGCTTCTTGTCCTCTGCAAAAGCATGCAATTGGTCCACTGATGTATACATCTTGATATTTGTCTAGTCTAGTGTGTTCATTAGATGGGTGAAATCCTCTTTCAGTGCCTCTGTGCCTGTTTTCTTAGGCAGTTAGGCTCTGGTATGCATGCCATTAGCGTTAGCCACGCTTCTAGGCCTCTTTTCTTTTGGAAAGAATGGTACAAAAATATATAAAATTATAATTCAAATTTTTTTTTACTAAGAGTTTTGGCAGTCGACTACGGCTCCTTTCGACCGATTAGTCAACTAATCGACTAATAGGGGTCAGCCCTACTATAAACTATGTGTCAATAGGCTGCCATGAATTGCGACTGACTAATCCATTATTTACCCTTTTTAAGTGCCAATTGCGGTTGTCGTTTATTATTGGCATTAGTAAATCAGATGTCATGCTAATATGTCATGTTCTACAGTAGGACTTACTACTGTGATACCCATTAAAGCAATAATTAGAATAATAGAAGCCTACTTTGCTGGAACGATTCATTTCAAACGTATACAGTGCGTGTGTGTGCTTTTGTGTGTGCTCGCGCGTTGAAGCTCGCTCTCCACGCATTATTTCTACCTCCGCCTGGGTAACGCCCCCGTTGATGACGGAGATGGTGGAATGTTGGTTCTGCTTAAATGGGTGTAAACGCGGGGTGGTTCGCCAGAGAGCACCAGGGTTCAGAGGGTTCAGAGGGTTCAGAACGGAGCTGGAGCTTGAACCGGAGCCCGGGCGGTTTAAAAGCGCTATGTAAGAGTAAGCAGTCCCTGTCCCCTACTTTATGTCTCTCTGTAAGAGTAAGCAGTCCCTGTCCCCTCCTTTACGTCTCTCTGTAAGAGTAAGCAGTCCCTGTCCCCTCCTTTACGTCTCTTTCTCCTCCTTAGTCTCCTTACCTCGAAATCCTCAGTTTTCCTTTCTAGATTCCCTTGCCTTTTCTTAGCTACATGTACAGTATTGGAGGTGTACATGTAGTTGTGTGTACATGTACAGTATTGGAGGTGTACGTTTAGTTGTGTGTAAATGTACAGTATCAGAGGTATACATGTGTGTACATGTACAGTATTGGAGATGTACATGTACTAGGGGTGTAACGGTACGTGTATTCGTCCCGCGAATTTACGGTACGTGCGTCACGATGCGGCACGCACAGCCATACGAAGAATACGTCTCATACCACTAGGTGAAACTAGGGTTGCACATTTTACAAATCTATGCTCAATATCTTTACTTTACACTGGCTTACATTGATCTTTAAAGTGGAGATGAAGCAGTGAGCAATGTGATCCTAGTTTGTTTGTTGTGTACCTTGTGTAAGACAGGGTTCTATAATCAAATGTGAAATCTATCTTATTTGTCTGAAAAATATAATATAATATCCCTGTTTTCAACATGGGCGCCGCCATTTTGTTGCTGACGTCATGGCTGACGTCATGCCGGGGGTTGGGTGTATACACTCTGGTTAGCTGCCTATATTGAATGGGTCAGTCAGCAAATAAAATGTTGCCTACAAAACAACGGGCTGTTCAAACTAATTTTACCATGTGAGAGAGAGGAAAGTTGGTTAATTTCCACAAACTACCAGTGAAAAAAACAGTGTTGTCGACATGTTGGCTCGGGCTGGCTGCACTCAGGCGGCGCGACCAGCCTGTTGGACAGGGAAGGAGGATCTGCAGCGAACACTTCATTGCCTCGGATTATGTTGTTGGGGTGGGATGTTTGTCCAGAAGACCACTAATCAGCTGAAGCCGGACGCGGTTCCCTCGGTCTTCGACAGACAGACCGGCGTTAGCTCTCGGGAGCGATCGCTAGCTAGTTGGCACCAGCCGGGGCCCGGCGTTAGCTCTCGCTAGCTAGCGTTAGCAACCGGAGCGTCGCGGAGCATTCAGCCTGCTGGCTACCTAGACCCACTTCAACCAGCGTCGCGGAGCATTCAGCCTGCTGGCTACCTAGACCCACTTCAACCAGCGTCGCGGAGCATTCAGCCTGCTGGCTACCTAGACCCACTTCAACCAGCGTCGCGGAGCATTCAGCCTGCTGGCTACACAAGCTGTGTAGCCAGCAGGCTGAATGCTCCGCGACGCTCCGGTTGCTAACGCTAGCTAGCGAGAGCTAACGCCGGGCCCCGAGAGCTAACGCCGGTCTGTCTGTCGAAGACCGAGGGAACCGCGTCCGGCTTCAGCTGATTAGTGGTCTTCTGGACAAACATCCCACCCCAACAACATAATCCGAGGCAATGAAGTGTTCGCTGCAGATCCTCCTTCCCTGTCCAACAGGCTGGTCGCGCCGCCTGAGTGCAGCCAGCCCGAGCCAACATGTCGACAACACTGTTTTTTTCACTGGTAGTTTGTGGAAATTAACCAACTTTCCTCTCTCTCACATGGTAAAATTAGTTTGAACAGCCAGGAGCAATACAAACAGAACCACCGCGGTCCCGTTGTTTTGTAGGCAACATTTTATTTGCTGACTGACCCATTCAATATAGGCAGCTAACCAGAGTGTATACACCCAACCCCCGGTATGACGTCAGCAACAAAATGGCCGCGCCCATAATGCTAAATGCTTCAGAAATGTACACAACAAATCGTTTTTTCTTAGAAACTGCTTATTTTTATAACGTGACTTCTTCTGTGGCTTATCTAAATACTAATGTGATGCTATGAATATGTATTTATCGCACTGCTTCATTTCCACTTTAACGTTGAATATTAAGCTTGTATGGCCAAATGTAGATGATGAATAAAACGTTGAAGCTCGTAAAGAAGGCACGATCGATGACAAGCGGACAGAAAAACACTGACACTGCACTGGGTCGCTTCTCCCCTCCTCCCCTCCCGTTTACTAGTCTAGTACAGCTAGGTGTCCCTAAAACAAAACCATGAATGAATTATTAATGTTTATTGTAACACAGCAGGGTCATTACAATTTTACAGTTTTCTTTAGTTTTCTTGTTCGCCCAAAAATAAAGGGGGAGGACACAGCCCCCTGGTGGACAGTACTGAAGAGAGCGTCGGTTAAATCCACCTCCCTATCTGCCTTGTTATGTGCTAAGCTCCCGTTCACACAGCCCATATCTAGCTTTACCTCGAACCCAGTTGTCATCCACTCGATAAAAGTGTGGAACCAATTTAGAAGAACCTTCTCCCTCAGGGAACTATCACTGGCTGCTCCGATCACAGGAAATCACATGTTTGTCCCATCAACGATGGATAAGGCCTTTGACGGTTGGGTTGGGAGTGGAGTGATTATGCTGTCTGACCTCTATATAGACGGCAACTTTGCCTCCTTTGATCAGCTAGTACAGAAATACAAGATCCCTAGGTCACACTTCTATAGATACTTGCAACTCCCGAGCTTCGTAACTTCGAACTCGGACTGCTACCCAGTGTGTCCTCCGGCCTCCCTTTTAGATTCAATCTTGAACTGTAAACTGATCCAGAAACAGGCTATAAGCTGAATTTATTAACTACTTAATAGAAGCAACTCGACACCTTTAGACCTCCTCAGGGGCAGATGGGAGACTGACTTAGGTGAACCAATCACAGAGGTCACATGGGACAAGATAATATAGGGGATTTTCTCCTCTTCCATTTGCCTTAAACATGCGGTTATCCAATTTAAAATTGTACACCGACTGCATAGGTCTAAAGACAGGCTCTCTAAGATATATCCCGACATAGACCCAGAGTCTATGCGACCGCTGTGGACGGGCTCCAGCCACTCTGCTCCACATGTTCTGGACGTGCCCAAAGTTGCACACCTACTGGCAGACCATCTTTGACACCTTCTCTAAGATATTTGGAAAGGAAGTGGAGCCATCACCATATATTGCATTATTCGGAGTGGCCCCAGCGGACATCCACTTTAGATGGTGGGAATCTAGAATGCTGGCCTTCTGCTCACTTTTGGCCAGAAGGCTGATACTGTTCAAATGGAAGGACCCGGGTTCACTGGATGAGAGAGGTCATGTATCATATTAAACTGGAGAAGATCAGGTATACTATCAGAGTTTGTACCGAAAAATTCCACAATATTTGGGATCCTTTCCTAACTTTCTTTGAGGGTATGGAAGCGGATAATGTGACGGAGACGATCTGACTGGCCTCCCTGGTCTCTCAGCTTGTTATCGTTTATTTTTTCTATTATGTTCTTACTTTTCTTCTTTATCTGCAGAATGCAGGAGATATGTGACTGCTGTCGGGTGATTTAAAAGCTAAAAGGAAAAACTGATTAATAAACGATCTAAGATATTGTAGAATGATTTTGTCTGGTATTTTATTTTTATTTTCTTTTGGCCCATGTGGGACCGCCTGTAAAAACGAAATTTCAAATAAAAAAACCTTGATAAAAAAAAAAAATTTATAATAATAATTATAAATATTTTTTTCCTGTTGTACCGAACTCATACCGAACCGTGACACCAATACCGAGGTACGTACCGAACCGTGGCTTCTATGTACCATTACATTTAGTAATTTAGCTGACGCTTTTATCCAAAGCGACTTACAAGTTCTGTACGACAAGTCATCAGGAAGGGCACAACTCTATCAGCTGAGTAACAATGTTCATCAAAGTGTTGAGTGCTACAGTGTAGGTTAGTTTATTAGGACAAGTGCATGACGGTAAGGTTAATTAGGATTCGATTTTATTTATTTATTATTATTATTATTATTATTATTTTTTCAGATAACATTGGTTGAAGAAGTGCGTCTTTAGTCGACGGTGAAAGATTGGACAGGTTTCGGCTGTCCTAACTGGGGTGGGTAGTTCATTCCACCATTGTGTGGCAAGGACTGAGAATAGGCGACTTCTCTTTGATGACCCTCCCGGAGCTCGGATAGGAGTACTGTAGGTCTGAGGCGGCCAGAAGATGCAGAGCGTAGGGGTCTTGAGGGTGTGTAGTTAGAGACCATTGACCGGAGGTAGGCGGGAGCGGTTCCCTTTGCCGCACGGTATGCCAGGTCGAGGGCCTTGAAGCGGATTTGTGCAGCAATGAGGAGCCAGTGCAGGTCCCTAAGAAGTGGGGTTACATGGGCCGACTTCAGTAGGTTTGAGATTAGAGTTGTTCCGATACCGATACCAGTATCGGAAATGCCGCCGATACTGCCTAAAATGCTGGTATCGGTATCGGCGAGTACCCTCTAATTCTGCGCTCCGATACCATATGACGTAATTTATCAACAACACTGCGGTCTGCTGAGTGAGCATTATAAAACAAACATGTTTTTAACCGACCGTGAATTAAAGTGTCAATGCCATGCCATATTTTTTATGTCCGTTCTGTATTTTTTATGTCTGTTCTATTTTATAATTTTTTGACTATTTTTAAACTAAATCATTTTAAACTATTTTTACTATTTGTGTTACTGAAAACTGTAAGCGGAGAGCCTATTGGGATGCTAGATCCTAATGTGAAACACTGTGATTTGCCATACCTTGCTACCTGTCTATCTTTTTATGCTCGCTTATGCCTGTATTTTTTACTGTTGTGAAGCACTTTGAACTGCAACCTCTGTATGAAAAGTGCTATACAAATAAAGTTATTATTATTATTATTATTATTATTATTATTATTATTATTATTATTATTATTATTATTATTATTATTATTATTATTATTATTATTATTATTATTATTATTATTATTATTATTATTATTATTATTATTATTATTATTTGTCCAGATACGTTGCCATCATCCCGACAGAGCGCTGTTGACGGGGAGCTCTGATGGGTTCGCTTGGTGGTGTTATTAGCATTGAACAGCTAACCGAAAGCTAGCGTTAACTAACGTTAAAGTTTTAGCTTCAACGTTACCTTGGCTAAAGTTGGGGCTATTCATAATCCAGCAATAATGGCTGCAGACCTGCAAGCAAAGTACAGCAAGTTGGCAAATAAATCACATTTTCACCAGTAACGTTACAGTCTTTCCATCTACCGGTAGCTCATGCTAGCTAACCTAACGTTAGCTCACGTTAACGTTGTCACTGATCGACCACCTCGCGTACACAATTAATAATGACATGTTGCGGACAGCCATATCGGTGACTAGGCCTGCCACGATAACACATTTTGCTGGGCGATTAATTGCCCCCGAATATATCGCGATAAGCGATATTATTGCGACCGGTTAGAGAATTTTTTTTGAGAATTTTTTTTCCCAAAACTTTTATTTTGAAGCCCACCGCTCCGTCTTTTCCGGTTTTAGACTTTTATTTTGAAGCCCACCGACCGGACCGGAAGTATTGTTGCGATTATCCTAAGCAGAACATATGAGCCGACAACATGTCTCGTCCGGTTGTTTTTGAGCTAATAACAAATGTTGAGATTGTTGGTGAACAACTAACTTTAGGTTAGTTTTAACGTTAGCTACTAACGTTAGATGCAGCTACTACAGGCAATCAACGATGAGGAGGAAGCGTCAAAGCAGTATATAATAGAATAGCTGTGGTGCGTAGGCACTGCAGCACGACTCGAAACTACCGGAGTGTTATAATAAATTAATTCATGTTTAACTTGTCCCCGTGTCCAGTCCTTTGACCAGCCCCACCCGTTCATTGTAAACAATGATGCATGTAATTGTATTAACGTTATTCTGTGTTGTACTTGTAGCTATGCTATACGTTGTATTTCATTTGTTAGCTAATGTTGTTAGCATGGAATGAGAATCAAAGCTCTATCTTTCATCTTTATTTAGCAGTCCAGTTTCTCCGGGCAGTAGCGAGTAACTACTTGGGTCTAAAAATAGCTAACGTTACACTACAAATAATGCTACTTGGTTAAAAGGAGCCACACTATTGAGAAATGTAGTTAAGCTGTGGCGTTGCCCCACGGGGCTCCCGTGCTGTACTCTAGTAACGTCAGCGACCCGCCTCCCAACACGGACAGTGACTGACAAGCGGCACTGGTTCCGCCTCATTAAAACAAACGCGCAAATAGCAATTAATCGCGCCCGTCAAAATCATTGCATTCATTTTAATTATCGCAGCAATTAATCGATTTATTGCTTATCGCGGCAGGCCTATCGGTGACAATGTTTAGCTTTTAGTGCCAAATGATAAGAGTCTGAGGCGGAGTCTCAAAAGAGAATGTTGAATATTTATTGTGCAAAAATCACAACAAAAAAACGGAGCCTTGTGGAAGCAAGTGCAGCAACGAATAATGTCCATGTGGAACTAATGTGCCAACAACCTTTCCGTGGGTGAACTCATTGAGATAGTTTTCAATGACTGATACTAATACATACAATCACCTGTTGTTGAATAAATACCATTACTTTATAGTTATTACTAAAAAACAGTATATATAAAACAGTAACTGTGTACATTTTTTCTTTTTTTTTAATAATTTATATAATATTTTTTTTCTTTTTTTTTAATGTATGCACTGGTATCGGATCAGTATCGGTATCGGCCGATACCCAAAGCTTAGGTATCGGAATTGGATCGGGAAGGAAAAAATGGTATCGGATAGGGCTGACCTTCGAAGCTTTTTTTGGCAATCGAAGCTTCGGGGCCGAGCTTTGATTTTAATTCGATGCTTCGAGAGGGAAAAAAAAGAAAGAATATTTATTTTATTAGAATATATATATATATATATTTTTTTTATTTATTTAATTTTATCTTATGTTGTGGGACTTGTACAGCACTTTGGTAAACTTTGTTGTTTTTAAATGTGCTCTATAAATAAAATGGATTGGATTAATTAATTAAGTAGCCCCTTTCGTGACTGTGCCAACAAGGTTTCACTCGGCTGCGCTGCCTGGGTGCAGTGGGTCTGCTCTCACAGCCAATGACATGACATTACATAATTATGTTCCAAAATTTTATTTATAATTTATAATTATATCAGACAATGCACCTACAAAAGCAGATGATTACAATTAAATTAGCCAACTTGGTAACACATTAGTCATAGCAGCATAGGCATAGCCTTATTAAAGGGGAACTATTTTACTATTTCTTTCACTATTTGGGCACTTTTACACAATTCCTGTGAGTTTATGGAACACCTCTGTAATTATATATTTTTTTAATTCATTGTTTTGTATTTCTAATCAAGTCCTCAAAAACAGCATTTTTCTACCTCAAGATCTCGAGCCGTTTTGAGGCTGGGCTCCTAAACCACTGTGGTGGCATCTGCCACATTATCATGCAGCTGAGTCTCTCTGACATCACAAATCAGCACATTTTCAGATGACTCAGTTCAGTGAGGGTGAATATTGTGAGAGGAGAATTGGAAGAATGCGCCAATTAGAGCTGCCGCGGTATCGGTATTACCGCGGTATCGCTGTTACATCACGCCCACCGCAGAGTTGGGCTGAATACCGCATCACCGCTGTTTTTTATAATAATAATAAAGTACCCTGCTCTCGTTGGGCTTGCGGCTCTGCAGATATACCCTACTCCTCTGTCGAGGTTCCAAGCGACCCTATTGGGTACCAGAAAAGTCACATGAAACACTGCAGACCACTGATTGGTCAGAAGAGAGACGCGTCACACGTTGGAGCGTCCTGCAGTGTGTACCACCAATCGGCAAGCGCGTATTAGGTTTTTACTTCCTGAATGCTAGCCATTGATCAGAGCTCACAACACGGCTAATACTTAGCTCCCGCCGGAGACCGGAGTGGATTACCGTCGCTCCTCAGGGGGAACGAAGCATAATGATTTCACTGCAACAAATGTTATAATAAAAGCCATTCGTTCTATACACTTGTCTGATTGAAAACTTTATTAACAGACCGCAGAATGGGTACAACTCGGCACGCTCTGAGCAAAGAAAGGAACTGAGATATGAATTGAGTAACGCTTGCCTTGCTATGGTCCGGTAAATACGCTGATGTTATTGAACGTGTAACTATATAAGGTTAATGCCACAAAACGAATGCCTTTGTAATCATAAGTAGTAACGTTATAATAATAAGAAGAAGAAAGGGTCGGGGGGTAACAGCCGGGCGCGCCGCTACCACTCCTGCCCGCGACACAGAGTGAACGGCGCACGACCAGAGGGGAGACTTCGAATCCGTGTTTCACTTTTAATAACGAATGCGTGCTTGCCGAATCCCAAACAATATTCATGCTGCAAAGTCATCCTCTAAATATAGACATTTAGACTAGAGGCAGGCTATTATGCTATAAAAAAATGCATTCAAACTTTGTGTGTGTGTGTGTGTGTGTGTGTGTGTGTGTGTGTGTGTGTGTGTGTGTGTGTGTGTGTGTGTGTGTGTGTGTGTGTGTGTGTGTGTGTGTGTGTGTGTGTGTGTGTGTG
Source organism: Notolepis coatsorum (assembly GCF_963971535.1). Classification (NCBI taxonomy): domain Eukaryota; kingdom Metazoa; phylum Chordata; class Actinopteri; order Aulopiformes; family Paralepididae; genus Notolepis; species Notolepis coatsorum. The sequence continues at coordinate 20,061,306 of NC_140170.1, read as the reverse complement.
TGTGTGTGTGTGTGTGTGTGTGTGTGTGTGTGTGTGTGTGTGTGTGTGTGTGTGTGTGTGTGTGTGTGTGTGTGTGTGTGTGTGTGTGTGGTAATAACCGCAGCGGTAGGAAATATTTCGCAAATTTGTGCGGTAAGGAAGTTTAGTTTAGTTTCTTTAATAGTTGTCATACAGAAGTACAGAATACTTTTATACAAAATGCTTCTCACTGTTACGCTCCAGAGACTGTGCTAGACAAGATAAGTATGAAATAAAATAGTATAGCATGTAAAAATAGAAGTAAAAATAGAGGTCACAGTGTTCAGTATAGACATATGTACAATGTTCGATGCAGAATAGAAGTAACTGAGTTACCATACAATAAGGCTGAGCCCGAACCCTGTTTTTAGGGTTCGAACGTTCGCCAGGGTTTATCGAACGAACGTTCGAACGTTCGTTTTTTGTAAATTTTTTATTATAGATCCTACGGAGGGCGGCATTGCATAATCTATTGGTGAAAAAACATGTTGTTTACAGTGGTGGCTGTTCATGTAAACATGTAATTAAACAAAGCACTCAGAAGAAAATAAACAAGCTACTGAGTACTGCATCAAAAGTTACTACTTATGATAAACAATAGCCCTTGCAGTCACGTAAGGGGCTAGATAAACAAAGGCATTCGTTTTGTGGCATTAACGTTATATAGTTAGTGTTACACGTTCAATAACAGGTATTCACTCTTGGTCGACGGGAAGGAGAGAGGCGCGCGCCTCGGCTCCTTCCACCGTCTACCTCGGAACGGGGGACGGCAGAGAGACAGAGAGACACCGGCGCGGGGGTCCTGCCGGGCTCCCAACACGCCTGCCGCCTCGGCCAGAGTTGTTTCCAACGCAACCACCTCCCGCCATGAAGCTCGCGCTCCGTGGCCGAAAAAGGCTGGTATTCATTAATGATCCTTCCGCAGGTTCACCTATGGAAACCTTGTTACGACTATTACTTCCTCGGCGGGGAGCTAACGCTACGTTAATGCTTCTCGCAAGCAGATCAATGGCGGCATTGCCGGAAGTAAAAAAAATAATAAACGCTTGCCGATTGGTGGTAACAGCAGAGGCGGGTGCAAGCGGTGTGACGTAATTGGCAGAATCGCCTGTCATTCAATCAAAATTGTTCTATTGCATTGGTTGAGACTAGAGCTCTGGTTGAGTATCCAGCAACAGCCCGGCAGAGACCATACTGGTTGAGCCGAGCGACTCGGGGGACGCGCCGCTTCACATCGCCTCACCGTCGTTGCGCCTGCTTTATTTTTTTTCACCGAATGTTCGAACCCATTAATTAAAGTCCGAATGTCAGCTTAACGAACGAACGTTCAAACGTTCGGGCTCAGCCTTACCAATATACAATATACTATGCAATGTACTAATATACAATACTATATAGTGCAGAGCAGAAATGGGATGAGGTACAATTTAGGTACAATTTACAGTAAGGTGTACGAGTTGTAGTGCAAATCCTTTACCAATAAATATAAAGTGTGTTGTTTGTTTAAGTGAGTGTGTGCATGTGGGTGTGTGTGCTGTGTGCATTTGATGGTTGTTGCATAGTGTTTATTGTTCGTTGAGCAGCCTGATGGCCTGGGGATAGAAGCTTCTTCTGAGTCTTTCTGTGCTCACCTTAAGACCTCGGTATCGCTTGCCTGACCGCAGCAGTTCAAAGAGGCAGTTGTTCGGGTGGCTGGAGTCCTTGATGATTCTCTTAGCCTTACCCCTGCACCGCTTGTTGTAAATGTTCTGGAGGGTGGGAAGCCCCCCTCCAATTGTGCGTTCGGCTGAGCGTTGTAGTCTTTGTAGGAAAACATCAATACCGCGGCAGCTCTAGCGCCAATATGAGAATTAGAGACATAGATCATATTAATATAAGTCCACATAGCTAGGAAACGATGCTAAACACTGAAAAAGGCCATTTATAAGATAGTTCCCCTTTAATGTTTTGCGTGGCGTCGCCGTCGTGTACAACGATACTTACGTTTTTTAGGTGATTTGACAAAGTTGTTGTAGAGTTGTGATATGCCATTTTCTTCTGGCATATCTGGCACTCTGCTTTTTGGGCATTGTCTTTGCATATTTTAAAGTGTAACCACACGTCTGATGACTTCTTCGTCGACATGTCTGCTGCACATGTCCTTGTTGTTTTTAACACGGATAATCTCCACGTGCTTGTTGTAGAGAGGTGGAGTCGAGGCGCCGCTTACTTTCGTTTCATTGGAATGGAGGCGCAAGATTTGAGGCAAAAAGAAAATAAAAAATCTTTTTTTTTAAACTTAGATTATTTTTTATGTTTGAAGCTTATGCCATCGAACGAAGCTTCGAAGTATTTAAGACAGCCCTAGTATCGGAACATCTCTATTTGAGATCAGGCGGGACGCTGCATTCTGAATGAGTGTCCACTTGAATAACATGTCCACTTGTTATTTTATAGCCTTATATAATAAAAACTCCAAACCTTTGTCCAACATCTCATCAAGCAGAATCAGCAGGAACATTGTCCTTCTTCTTCTCCACCATGCACTGCTGCTGGGATGTTAGTGGAGGAGGATGCTTTATGACAACGTGGTAATGGATCAGACCACCTGTAGTCGATACTGATCACATGTAGCTAGTATCAGCCTGATAGTGGTGCTGGGTATAGGATCTGTGCATCCCTATATATTGGTTCAGCGTGTTGTTACTTTCCTGTTAAGTGTAGTGTGAAATAGTGACCTGAGCCTTTGTTACTTTCAAAAGCAATGGTTACAACAAATTACATTTAAATTATTGTATGCCCTTCTTTCTAGACTCCATGGCCTTACAGCTGTTTATCTGTGAAGAGGAGGTTCCCCCTGAGCAGCAGGAGATGAGCCCCAGTCTGGTCCAGGAGGAGCCAGAGCCCCTACAGATTAAAGAGGAACAGGAGGAACTCTGGACCAGTCAGGAGGGAGAGGAGCTTCCTGTCTCTGTGAAGAGTGAACATGATGAAGAGAAACCTCAGTCCTCACAGCTCAGCCAAACCCAGGACACAGAGCCCCTCCAGATTAAAGAGGAACAGGAGGAACTCTGGATCAGTCAGGAGGGAGAGGAGCTTCCTGTCTCTGTGAAGAGTGAACATGATGAAGAGAAACCTCAGTCCTCACAGCTCAGCCAAACCCAGGACACAGAGCCCCTCCAGGTTAAAGAGGAACAGGAGGAACTGTGTCAAGATCTAGAGGAGGATGATGGCTCCAAGATGACCTTACAACCTATGAAATGTGAAAATGAAGGTGAGAACACTCTGTCCTCACAACTCAGCCAAAACCGGGACCCAGAGCAGATTAAAGATGAACTAGATCAAGGGCTGGAAGAAGCTGATCTCTCCAAGATCACAGTAGACCCAGTGAGATGTGAAGATGGTCAAGAGAACGCTCTGTCCTTCCAGCCTCTTCAAACCCAAAGGGAGAAAAACAGAGAAGCATACTCTTTACCCAGCACCTCAACTGAACAGATAAAAACAAAACCTGAAGGAGAGGACTGTGGAGTAGCAGAACTAGCCAGTAACTTAGATCCAGCTGGTGATTTAGAACCAACTAGAGATAGCCAGCCTCTCTCTTCAGACTGTTCTCTAACTGAGACTGATGACAGTGATGATGACAGTTCTGGAACTGAGACTGATGACGGTGATGATGATAGTTCTGGAGCTGAGACTGATGATAGTGATAAATGGAAGGAGAGTGGAGGTCCAGGTTTGATGGCAGTAAAACAAAAGAAGACACCGAAAATACAAACGTTGTCTAACAGGCCTGGGTTCAGCAAGAAGAGAGATCTGAAGATACACATAAAAAATCATACCGGAGTGAAACCAATTGGTTGTTCAGTTTGTGGGAAAGGGTTCAATCAGCAAAGACATCTGAAGAGACACATGAGAACCCATACTGGAGAGAAAGCTTTTGTTTGTTCAGTTTGTGGGAAAGGGTTCAATCAGCAAAGACATCTGAAGAGACACATGAGAACTCATACTGGAGAGAAACCATTTAGCTGTTCAGTTTGTGAGAAAGGGTTCAGTATGAAGGCACAACTGAAGAGCCACATGATAACTCATACTGGAGAGAAACCATTTAGCTGTTCAGTTTGTGGGAAAGGGTTCAGTAAGAAGGTAAATCTGAAGACACACATGATAACTCATACTGGAGAGAAACTATCTAGTTGTTCAGTTTGTGGGAAAGGGTTCAGTAGGAAGGTAAATCTGAAGACACACATGAGAACACATACCGGAGAGAAACCATTTAGCTGCTCCGTTTGTGAGAAAGGGTTCAGTATGAAGGCACAACTGACGAGCCACATGATAACTCATACTGGAGAGAAACTATCTAGTTGTTCAGTTTGTGGGAAAGGGTTCAATGACCAAGGAAATCTGAAGAAACACATGATAACTCATACTGGAGAGAAACTATCTAGTTGTTCAGTTTGTGGGAAAGGGTTCAGTAGGAAGGGAACTCTGAAGACGCACATGATAACACATACCATAGAGAAACCATTTAGCTGTTCCGTTTGTGAGAAAGGGTTCAGTATGAAGGCACAACTGACAAGCCACATGATAACTCATACTGGAGAGAAACTATCTAGTTGTTCAGTTTGTGGGAAAGGGTTCGGTAGGAAGGGAGATCTGAAGACACACATGAGAACACATACTGGAGAGAAACCATTTAGTTGTTCAGTTTGTGGGAAAGGGTTCAGTATAAAGGCACAACTGAAGATACACATGAGAACTCATACTGGAGAGAAACCATTTAGCTGTTCAGTTTGTGAGAAAGGGTTCAGTATGAAGGCACAACTGAAGAGCCACATGATAACTCATACTGGAGAGAAACCATTTAGTTGTTCAGTTTGTGAGAAAGGGTTCAGTATAAAGGCACAACTGAAGATACACATGAGAATTCATACTGGAGAGAAACCATTTAGCTGTTCAGTTTGTGAGAAAGGCTTCAGTATGAAGGCACAACTGAAGAGCCACATGATAACTCATACTGGAGAGAAACCTAGCTGTTCAGTTTGTGGCAAAGGGTTCAGTCTGCAATCAGGTCTGAAGAGACACATGAGAATTCATACTGGAGACAAACCATTTAGCTGTTCAGTTTGTGGGAAAGGGTTCAGTAGCAAGGGAGATCTGAAAACACACATGAGAATTCATACTGGAGAGAAACCATTTAGCTGTTCAGTTTGTGGGAAAGGGTTCAGTCTGCAATCAGATCTGAAGAGACACATGAGAATTCATACTGGAGAGAAACCATTTAGCTGTTCAGTTTGTGAGAAAGGGTTCAGTATGAAGGCACAACTGAAGAGCCACATGATAACTCATACTGGAGAGAAACCCTTTAGCTGTTCAGTTTGTGGGAAAGGGTTCAGTCTGCAATCAGATCTGAAGAGACACATGAGAATTCATACTGGAGAGAAACCATTTAGCTGTTCAGTTTGTGAGAAATGGTTCAGTATGAAGGCACCACTGAAGAGCCACATGCTAACTCATACTGGAGAGAAACCATTTATCTGTTCAGTTTGTGGGAAAGGGTTCAGTAGGAAGGGACAACTGAAAACACACATGATAACTCATACTGGAGAGAAACCATTTAGTTGTTCAGTTTGTGGGAAAGTGTTCAGTCAGCAATCGGATCTGAATAAACACATGATAACTCATACTGGAGAGAAACCATTTAGCTGTTTAGTTTGTGGGCAAGGGTTCAGTAGGGAGGGAAATCTGAAGACACACATGAGAACACATACCGGAGAGAAACCATTTAGCTGTTCCGTTTGTGAGAAAGGGTTCAGTATGAAGGTAAATCTGAAGACACACATGAGAACCCATACTGGAGAGAAAGCTTGTTCAGTTTGTGTTTGTTCAGTTTGTGGGAAAGGGTTCAGTAGGGAGGGAAATCTGAAGACACACATGAGAACACATACCGGAGAGAAACCATTTAGCTGTTCCGTTTGTGAGAAAGGGTTCAGTATGAAGGCACATCTGAAGAGCCACATGATAATTCACACAGGAGAAAAACCATTTAGCTGTTCAGTTTGTGGGAAAGGGTTCATGCTTAAAGAAATTCTGAAGACACACATGATAACTCACACTGGAGAAGAACCATTTAGTTGTTCAGTCTGTGGGAAAGGGTTCAGTCAGCAAACAAATCTGAAGAGACACATGATAACTCATACTGGAGAGAAACCATTTAGCTGTTTAGGTTGTGGGAAAGGGTTCAGTAGGGAGGGAAATCTGAGGACGCACATGAGAACCCATACTGGAGAGAAAGCTTTTGTTTGTTCACTTTGTGTTTGTTCAGTTTGTGGGAAAGGGTTCAGTAGGGAGGGAAATCTGAAGACACACATGAGAACACATACCGGAGAGAAACCATTTAGCTGTTCCGTTTGTGAGAAAGGGTTCAGTAGGAAGGGACAACTGAAAACACACATGAGAATTCATACTGGAGAAAAACCATAACAAATCTGAAGACGCACATGAGAACACATACTGGAGAGAAACCATTTAGCTGTTCAGTTTGTGGGAAAGGGTCCACATACTGGAGAGAAACCTTTTAGTTCAGTTTGTGAGAACTGTTGTTCTCACAATTGTTAAGGGGATGCAGACCAGAGAAAGACTTTCGTCTTGTTTACATCAGGGTCCCCCATTATCAAATCATCAGGATATATGACATACATCATCATCATCATCATTTATTTATTCGTACATGGAATTACCACAGTCCAACAGTACATATTCATATAATTCACCAAATACCATGGCCGAAAGGAACAGGAAGAAGAAAAAATCTTATATATACCTGCCCCTACACACACAACAGACTTATTGTGTAAAACCAAACAGAATATACCCATTTTACAAAAATGGAAACATCAACACAACCAAATTAAATCAACATAAATAAACCCATTTTGTGTATCTATCAGCAAACTACATATTTTGGTTCATTCATTTACACACACACACATACATGACATACAGATAGACAGTACTGCTACATCTATACATTTATGAAACCGTACATTAGGTGGGGGGGGCTGTACATTGGAGGTGGGGGGGTTGGGTATAGGAGGGGTGGGTGGACACTACAACTGTACAAGCAGAACTGTACATTGGAATATTGACAACCATGTTTGGTAATTGTTGAGAGTCACAGTCAACGAGTGACACTTTGTATAATGACATCCTGTTCTCTCTGTCCCTTGTATGATGTAATATATCAAGCATTATAAAGGATTAAATATAAAGTATGTATTATAAACTTGATAACAGGACGAGTAGGCCTCTGATAAGACGGATGTCTTTTTGTATTCTTATATAACCTGTATAAATATATACACTATAAAACTATACTACAGTTAATGGAATATGCAGTCAGAATGGAAACAGATGCAGGGAGCTGCTCAGAGTCCAGTCTCTGCTAGAAGTGAGTCAGAATGAAAGGGGCCTCTGGGCTGTACAGGAAGGTGCAGGAATGTGAGGGAGGTGAGCACTGACCACAGAGCACTGAGCTCACAGCACTGACCTAGACAGAGGAGCCTGCAGAGTTAAACTCTTGCAGTCTGGAGGCAGAGAACTAGTATACATTATAATGATATATGAATCAGTGTTATTGTATATGAGTGTTGAAATGATTATGTGTATATATAGGCGTGTTAGGCTATTCATGCTAAGAAGGACCATGTACTATATAGTACAGCAGTCTCCCTCGTCTGTTTCTCTTATTGTTAGAGTGGGTAGGAATGTGCCGGGAGGTGGTGACCTTGGGAGACGGCTCCGAGCAAGAAGGACTCATAGTAGATGGAATACTGGGTGCTTTCCCAGCACAGAGAGACAAAGGGAGGTTCCACCATATCGTACTCTGTTCCAGCAAAAATGTTACAATTACTTTTTAAGTTACAACCCAGTGGAGTAGACGGGAGCCAATGGCAACTAGAAGGGGAGGAGAGTTCATCCTTATGTGTTATACGTTGATTGGCTAGTGAAATGACATCACTGTATTTAAACCAATAGCAAAGAGATCTTGAGTTCTTTATAAGGGCCAACTCGCTGGATCTCGGAGAGATTTTCAGATTTTCAAGCAGATTTTGCTTGCAGACACCAGGCGCATAGGCAATGCTATCCTAGAGAAGATGATGTTTTGTTATATAATCTTTTAACTGAATTGGACATTTCCAATACAGTCTATTTTGTAACTTTCTAAATAAAAACAGCTTTTTATAATATCTTTTGAGTTCGTGCACTGCTTTCTGCCAGCAATGGGCCAAGAGACTGGCCGCGCCCTGCATTCCTTTGAGGTGACTATGTTACAGATTGAATCAATTGCTGGTTAATGCTTTTCAGCTAAAGTTATATTATATATATATGCTATTGACGGTAGTAATGCTTAGTTTCACTGTTTGTTGTTTGCGGGTTCCGGTATCTCGGTGTTCGATGGGCTCTGTCAGGTTTGTGGGAAACCGATTATCTAATCACTGCAGGACTGGATGATCGGTGCCACTGACGGACGGGCCTGTCGGATTGATAGGGGGTACTGGGGCGTGCAAATAATGATTACGTGTTAGTACGCTAATATGGGTAGCATTACAGGCATTTTGTAAATTGATGATAATGATGGTAATGATAATAATAATATAGCAATTACAGACCATTCCTCACAAATGAGGACGGTGATGGTGGTGACGGTGACGTAAGATCACCAGGCTTGCAAATGATTGTTAGTACGCTAATGTTACATTATTAACAGTGGTAATACTTATTAAAAGAGTAGTAATACAACCAAGCTTTCAAATGATCAGTATTACAGGCCTTCCCTCACAAATGAGGATATTGGCGGTGACGGTGACGTAATATCATCAAGCTTTCAAAGAAGCAGCATAACAGGCATTTCGTAAAATGATGATAGTGATGATGATAATAATGATAATAATAATATTATTGTTATTATAGGCAATAAGAGTTCTCCCAGACATACATTCGGTTTATTACAAACAAAGAAGAGGTTAACAACTCTTCTATGCTTACATTTCATATCAACTGGATATAACTAAACTAGTGACTATGAAGTAAGCTTGACAGAAATAGTAATTGACCCGAGAACTTAGTGAATTTAGCACCTCGCTGGGGGATATCGGGCGGCCAAAGGGTTATATCTCAAGTAAGTGATCTGAGATAAATAGAGACAATCCCAACAGGCTTTCAACAGTAATTTACTGTACATTGGAGGGGGTTGGGTTAGGACATTTACAGGGGCCAGTTTCGAATTGCAGTCTCCCGTATAGGTGTTCTTTGAGAGTGGTTTTGAAAGTGGGTAGTGATTCACATTCCTTTACAGCTTTGGGTAGGGCGTTCCACATTGATGTGGGATAATTTGCGAAACGTGTTTAGTCCCAGTTTGAGCCGAATCTGGATGATTTGTGGAGCTCCCTCTGCATGGTGTTGTGGTCGTGGTATTCACTGACCTTTGGGAAGTATTTTGACATGTACACATGGGTACCTTGGTCGTGTAGTGTATCTTGTAGACCAGGCCCATTGCAAGTTGCTGTACTCTGTCGTCTACTCTAAGCCATCCTAGGTTGTCAAAGTGGGCAGGGGTGAGGTGGGTTCTAGGAGTAAGGTCAAGCAGTAGTCTGACCAGTGTGTTTTGAGATGTTTGTGTAGCAGGGTGGATTATCCCTACTTTATGAGAGTAGATGTACATTGTCACCAGGTAGGGGGAACGCAGCATGCAGATCTGAGTCCAACTGAATCCCCGACTTTAGTGCAGGAGTAGAGTGGAGCTTTAGCAGAGAGAGTGGATGGGGCCTATAGGATTTACTAACCTAGGGGTAGTGCTCTGGTCCTTCTTGCCCTCCAGGGCGACTCGCAGTAATTCCCCACACACCCACACTTCTCCTAATACTACCTGCACCCTCCCATACCCGGTGGCAGTAGTGATAGATGATATACTTTCTCCCCAAAGCAGTACCTTTCCTTGCTGATGAGCAGAGACCTGTCCCAATGATGCCTAGGCTCCCCTGTTAGGGTTGAAATGCTGGGCTATCACACAACAATCATGTGTACTTAACCCAGGCTGGCCTGCTAGGCCTTAGCGCCTTTGAGGTGCTTTGGTACCATGAGGTGCAAGTAGTGATACATGATATACTTTCTCCCCAAAGCAGTACCTTTCCTTGCTGATGAGCAGAGACCTGTCCCAATGATGCCTAGGCTCCCCTGTTAGGGAAGTTTAGGCTGCCGAGGACTATGATGGTCCAGTTCTACACTGCCATCATCCAGTCCATCCTCACCCTCTCCATCATCACCTGGTTCCCTGCAGCCACAGTCAGGGACAAGGCCAAGCTGCAGCGGGTGATACGATCAGCGGAGAGTGTGATCGGCTGCCCCCTTCCCTCCCACGAGTCCCTACATTCCTCCAGGGCCTTGAGGAGGGCGAGGAAGATCATGGCAGACCCCGCCCACCCGGGTCACGACCTCTTCACCATGCTTTTCAGCCTAGCAACCACCTAGAAACACCCTAGCAACTAGGCTTGGGCGGTATGACGGTATTACGGTATACCGGGGTATTTAGAGATACCGACGGTATTGAAAATCAATACCGTCAAAATCACAGTTGTTTCAGTTTATATTTACACTGAAACAGAGTTTTGACTGGGACTGCACACACACAGCACGGCCAGCAGAGGGCAGTTTCCTAATGATTGATTGGCTATTGTGAGTCACGTGAGGAGAACACAGAGGTGCGTCACACTAACCTGTATGCATTTCCTCTATCTCTGAGCAGATTGCTAAAGCTTAAGCAATAATAATAATACGTTACCATTGAACGATGAAGCGGCGAAGTTAACCACCGCCACTCCAGCCCACGATGAGCTCCCTGACCACAGATGGCAAACGTTTTGTCAAACAAGAGCTAAACTTGCACACACTGTCGCATTTGGACAATTAAAGGACTGGAGTCAGTTCGGATTTAAGCAAAACCCTCGCCTCCACGAGTCGCCAGTGACTTCATCCAGCACAACGAGACTACGAGAGACGGAGGCACTTCTTTGGGAATGTAATATAAAACGGGGTGAGTGAGTGTTGAAATTTTTTAATCCTAATGCAACTGGCTCACGTTGATACGATGGTGCTGGCTGCCGGCCGGGTTAACTAGCTACCGTTAGCTCACGTCGATACCTGGATGGTGCCGGCAGGCGGCAGTGGCTACCTTCTGTGATTTGTTTACCTCGAGGTTGAAGAAAGTGCACTTTCAGGTTGAAAGAACGGCCCTAATCTCAACGTGTTTCAATATAAGCAAGCGTTATGTATGGTGATAATAACGAGTATATTGTTACCTGCGCCGTCATACCGTCATATACCGTATACCGGGGTATTAGGTCATTATGGTATGCCGGTATCAAAAAAATGATACCGCCCAAGCCTACTAGCAACTACCTATAACACCCTAGCAACCGCCTAGAAACACCCTAGCAACCACCCATAACACAATAGCAACCACCTAGCAACACCCTAGCAACCACATATAACACCCTAGCAACCACCTAGAAACACCCTAGCAACCACTTATAACACCATAGCAACCACCTAGAAACACCCTAGCAACCACCCATAACACCCTAGCAACCACCTAGAAACACCCTAGCAACCACATATAACACCCTAGCAACCACCTAGAAACACCATCACGTCGTCGGGCGGGGTCAGGCAACAGGACCTCATTGACATCGCAGGCTATGTTTTCCCTCGCCAGGCAGTGGGGGAAGAAAGCTCTGGCATGCCGGCTGTTTGGCACCTTCAGCAAACTGTGCATTCTAAACTGGCCTATATAGGTGTTGTCACATCATTGGCAGGCGTCTTCAATTTTGAGTCATTGTGTTTAAGCAATGAGGTTGTGCATTCTAAACTGGCCAATATGGATGGTGTCACATTATTTGCAGGTGTCTTCAATTTTGAGTCACCGTGTTTAAGCAATGACACCCGTGCTTTCATTGTGTTCAACTTTTGATGATTGAGTCTACCATTTTGCATCATGTGAGCAAAATTTGTTCAGTGAATGAGAATGTGTTGTGTAACGTGTGTTTTAGCAAGTGCGGAAGTGTTTAGAGTAAGTGCGAATGTGTTTAGAGTTCTGCAACGTGTGTTTTGGCAAATGCCAATGTGTTCAGAGTTTTGTGAAATCTGAGATTGAGGTGAAATGTGTCCTGGGGGCCTGATTTATTAAATGTGTTTAGGCAACTGGTCATTCTGCTCAGAGATCTAGAAATTGTGCTTTAGCAATTGAGAAAAACTGTAAGGGGATGCAGACCAGAGAAAGACTTTCATCTTGTTTTGTATAAAATTACAATATTTTATTGTGAAATAAGAATAATATGTGATATGTTGATATGCTATTGTGAGATTACAACATCTGATGTGATATTACAGAGAAAGACTTTCGTCTTGTTTTTTATAAAATTACAATATTTTATTGTGAAATAATAAATAAATTATGTGAAATATTCATATGCTACTGTGAGATTACAAAATGTGATGTGATATTACAGAGGATTTTGATTGCAATATTTTATTGTGAAATAATAAATAAATTATGTGAAATATTCATATGCTACTGTGAGATTACAACATCTGATGTGATATTACAGAGGAAGACTTTCGTCTTGTTTTGTATAAAATTTAGAGCTGGGCCGTTAACGGCGTTAACATGCTGCGTTAACGTTATACTAGTATCGCGCGATAATATAATTAACGCATTAATCTAAATTTTTTTTTTTTTTTTTTTTTTTTTTTTTTTTACATTTTTTTTTTTTACCTTTATTTACCCAGGGTAGGTTCGCTGAGCACAGATGCTCTTTTTCAGGAACGCCCTGCTTCACATTCACACAGTTCCATTCACACCTGGGAGCTGCCCAGTACAACCACAGTTGACACCATTGGTCACTGAGCAACTCCACTGGAGCAGTTGATTCAAGCCATGTCACATAGTTCAAGTTTGAAATGATTCTTTTTGTTTTGCTCCTGAGAGTGCTAGATACTGTACTGTACTGGTAATATTATTTATTTGTGTTAACTTCTGAATAAAACAACTTATTAAACACAAGTACATCTTATTGAACATTATTTTGATATTTCATTACCAATTATCATAGCAAAACTGCTTTTTCAAACAGTCTGTAATGCATTTTGGAAACTGGAGATGGGCTCATGGTGTAATGGGCCACCTGGCCTGAGAAACATAAGGAGGAAAGAAAAAGTAAGGACTTACTTCTGGTCATTATTTGGGTAGAACACACATATTTTGAATGCCTTCGTCAGGTTTTTTTTATTTTTTTTTTGCCCATTTTAATCTAGATTAAATCCAGGATTGCAGATAGATTAATCTAGATTAAAAAAATGTATCTATGCCCACCTCTAATAAAATTACAATATTTTATTGTGAAATAAGAATAATATAATGTGATATGTTAATATGCTATTGTGAGATTACAACATCTGATGTGATATTACAGAGAAAGACTTTCGTCTCTTTTTTAATAAAATTACAATATCTTATTGTGAAATAATAAATAAATTATGTGAAATATTCATATGCTACTGTGAGATTACAAAATGTGATGTGATATTACAGAGGATTTTGATTGCAATATTTTATTGTGAAATAATAAATAAATTATGTGAAATATTCATATGCTACTGTGAGATTACAAAATGTGATGTGATATTACAGAGGATTTTGATTTCAATATTTTATTGTGAAATAATAAATAAATTATGTGAAATATTCATATGCTACTGTGAGATTACAACATCTGATGTGATATTACAGAGGATTTTGATTGTGGTATTTTATTGTGAAATAAGAATAATATAATGTGATATGTTGATATGCTATTGTGAGATTACAACACCTGATGTGATATTACAGAGGATTTTGATTGTGGTATTTTATTGTGAAATAAGAATAATATAATGTGATATGTTGATATGCTATTGTGAGATTACAACATCTGATGTGATATTACAGAGAAAGACTTTCGTCTTGTTTTGTATAAAATTACAATATTTTATTGTGAAATAAGAATAATATAATGTGATATGTTGATATGCTATTGTGAGATTACAACATCTGATGTGATATTACAGAGAAAGACTTTCGTCTTTTTTTTTATAAAATTACAATATTTTATTGTGAAATAATAAATAAATTATGTGAAATATTCATATGCTACTGTGAGATTACAAAATGTGATGTGATATTACAGAGGATTTTTATTGCAATATTTTATTGTGAAATAATAAATAAATTATGTGAAATATTCATATGCTACTGTGAGATTACAACATCTGATGTGATATTACAGAGGATTTTGATTGCGGTATTTTATTGTGAAATAAGAATAATATAATGTGATATGTTGATATGCTATTGTGAGATTACAACATCTGATGTGATATTACAGAGGATTTTGATTGCGGTATTTTATTGTGAAATAAGAATAATATAATGTGAAATCAAAAGATACTGTCTTTTTTACATGTATTTGTTGGGATATTACAGGAGGCCTTAATTACAATATGGTACTGTAAGATAATACTGTTAAATGTTGTGAAATGCTGGTTCATTTTTACAGTGTAGACTTGAAAAGAATAAAGAGAACAGGTCCCCAAACACAGTTTGCAGTATATTAAATAGAAACCCCATGTACCTTTTTAGAAGAAGAACAAACACACATGCGGGATGTGCGACACACAGGAACACTCACACACATGCACTGAAATGTGTCTGCACTTTTCCCATCCCATCGTCCTCCCCCCCCCCAAGGGCAGACATGGACTGTGGCTGATCCCTAGGAAGACCTCAGTGTTCAATGTTGAAAGACGGACACATCACATTGGACCTGGACTTCAATTTAAAAACAGAAATGGACTTCCATAATGTTATTACTGTATATATTATATATATGTTTTATGTATCAATGTTGTAGAATGTGGCTGCAATATTATCATTCATTGAAAATTGTTCCACGGTAACAATTAGGGATTGGAAATGTAGCAGCCAGAATAGTGATTTTGTGTTCATGAAGTTTTTATATTCATTTATTCCCATTTACATTATTGAATTGAAATATTTACACTAATCTAATTTGATTTAATATAAAGATTTAGTTTTTGTTCATATTACCGATGATGGCTATATTATTAATTTGTGAGAAATCTCTTAATGTTGTGGGTTTAACCTATTAGCCCCTCTCCCCGTAATATAAGGAACAGGAAGTGATGTGAACTTTAAAATATTTCTTTATGTCAGTAAGAGTTTAGAGACGTAACCTAGGCAAAAAACTGACAGACAAAACAACATTAATTACAAAAGAGAGACATACAATGACGATACCATCTATGTCTGCTAAAACAGCTAGCATGGCAGCTGAGCACCTGACCCAGGTGTTGGAGCATCTATATGTGTATCTCCATGCGCAAAAGGCCTATAAATTACTTGTTTGAGGTGCAAATTAAAAATTAAATGCTGGAAAAGAAAGTTGGATACTGTGTACCATTCTGCCTTATGCTTTGTCACGAGATGTGGCAATCGAGTGCACCATTGCACCCTATATGCCATTGCAAGTTACCCATCTCTATTAGTAAGGCGATTTTCTCGATGGCTCTCTCTTGTGTACAAAGCTCTGCTTAAGCTGGTTCCCTCGTACCTAAGCGTGCTTCTGTGCACTAAGCAATACAAGTATGCCCTTCGTTCCCAAGATGCTCTGAAACTGGATGTTCCCTATATAAGATGAACTGAATTGGGAAAAAAGGCTTTTAGTTTTAAATATGCTTCTCCTTCATCCTGGAACAAGATACAGGAGGACCTAAATTTGCCAGGACTGGTCACCCTCGGAGAATTCAAAGCCATCTTAAAAACCTACGAATTCAGTTCCCTCGGACAGTGCAACTGTGTTTGATAACTTTCCTGTTTGATAACTTGTCTGAAATTGGATCTTGCTGAGAATGTTTTATCTGTATTTTATTGTGATGTTCTTTTTTATGTTGAAACTTTCTGCTGCCTTGCTTGGCCAGATCGCTATCTATACAAAGTGCGTAGCAAAACTACTAGGTCTAATGAGAATATAAGGAAAAAATCCGAAGGCCGGCCCAGCACTCTTCAGATTAAATTTTTTTTTTAATGGCAGCCTATAATACAGACATGTTTCGGAACAGGTGTCCCATCTTCAGTGTTAATAGGCTAGCAGTGATAGCTTGTAAAAATGGGAGCTATATACCATGTGGGCAGGAAGTGACATCATAGAGGTCAGATTGGGAATGCTAGTCAACTTTGACCTCCAGAGTAAGGACTTAATAATGTAGAATGTTGAAAACAAATATAAACCAGAAACTTAGATAAGCCAATAGCAAACACAAAATTCCATAAGCAAAGAATAACAACAACAGAAGGAAAACTTTTCACCATTCGTAAAAATAATAATAATAGTAATGATAATATAATCATGATAATAAAAGTAAAAGTAAAAAAAAGTCACTTATAGGAAACAGGATAACACATTTTATTCATTCATTCCCTTTGGTGCAGTACCATTAATCAAATGAATATAGTAACCTGTCTCCCCCTCTAGAGGGCATTGTAGACTAACAAGTCCCATAAACAATAAGATTGCATTAGGAGAAAAAGAGAGCTATACGGTACAAACGTTCACCCTTAAGAAAGGACATTGTGGTGCTAATCACTCAAATATGTAATGTTACCAATGTTAGTAATGGTGTAAATCTCCGGGACCGATGAACTTTTATTGCTTACTCCTCCGTGTCTTCCTTTGGCCCATCTCACCGGTCATGGTGGAAGGGGGCCGTCTGGAAACATCGTCTACGGAGGGAGTATTGCGGAGACATCTCTTTCCTAGGTTGGTCTCTGGGCTGCCCAGTAGGCCTGCAGGAGTGCAGGAGGCACCTTGTGTATAGATAGTCTTGTTCGTCTCTTCGTCTCTAGCATCTCTTATGCCGCTCGATGTCTTGCCTTGGCGATAAGCAGGCCCCTCGGGATGATGGTGTCCTGCCAATAGTTAGTAAGGGTCACGCCATGGAGTAGGATACGAGTCTCTATCTGCTTCAGGCGAGGATGAGTCTCGTGACTCCATCGTTGTAGCTACGAAAGCAGCTGGTAGCAGGTTGCTTTCACACAGGGGCTGTTTGGTCCGGACTATCGGACCAGAATTCGATTTTTCGGGTTTGTGTGAATGCGCGTCGAACTCGGTCTGCGGACCAAACACACAAACTCTGGTCCGCCCAAAAACATAGGTCTCGGTTCGCTTCATCGGACCAAGCGCGGGCCAAACGTAGGAAGTCACCTGATAATTATGCATCTTGGGTATATTATTATTATTACCGCGGCGCGGCATTCACTGCAAAACAAGCACACTGCATCTATCTATCAATCTATCTATCTATCTATCTATCTATCTATCTATCTATCTATCTATCTATCTATCTATCTATCTATCTATCTATCTATCTATCTACTGTGCATCTTGGGGTAGAAGGAAGAAAAAAAACACAGCTGATTATTATTAATATTATTATTATTACCGCGGCGCGGCATTCACTGCAAAACAAGCACACTGCATCTCTATCTATCTACTGTGCATATTGGGGTAGAAGGAAGAAAAAAAACACAGCTGCTTATTATTAATATTATTATTATTATTACCGCGGCGCGGCATTCACTGCAAAACAAGCACACTGCATCTCTATCTATCTACTGTGCAACTTGGGGTAGAAGGAAGGGAAAAAAACACAGCTGCTTATTATTAATATTATTATTATTATTACCGCGGCGCGGCATTCACTGCAAAACAAGCACACTGCATCTATCTATCTATCTACTGTGCATCTTGGGGTAGAAGGAAGAAAAAAAACACAGCTGCTTATTATTAATATTATTATTATTACCGCGGCGCGGCATTCACTGCAAAACAAGCACACTGCATCTATCTATCTATCTATCTATCTATCTATCTATCTATCTATCTATCTATCTATCTATCTATCTATCTATCTATCTATCTATCTATCTATCTATCTATCTATCTATCTATCTACTGTGCATCTTGGGGTAGAAGGAAGAAAAAAAACACAGCTGCTTATTATTAATATTATTATTACCGCGGCGCGGCATTCACTGCAAAACAAGCACACTGCATCTATCTATCTATCTATCTATCTATCTATCTATCTATCTATCTATCTATCTATCTATCTATCTATCTATCTATCTATCTATCTATCTATCTATCTACTGTGCATCTTGGGGTAGAAGGAAGAAAAAAAACACAGCTGCTTATTATTAATATTATTATTATTACCGCGGCGCGGCATTCACTGCAAAACAAGCACACTGCATCTATCTATCTATCTATATCTATCTATCTATCTATCTATCTATCTATCTATCTATCTATCTATCTATCTATCTATCTATCTATCTATCTATCTATCTACTGTGCATCTTCGGGTAGAAGGAAGAAAAAAAACACAGCTGATTATTATTAATATTATTATTATTACCGCGGCGCGGCATTCACTGCAAAACAAGCACACTGCATCTCTATCTATCTACTGTGCAACTTGGGGTAGAAGGAAGGGAAAAAAACACAGCTGCTTATTATTAATATTATTATTATTATTACCGCGGCGCGGCATTCACTGCAAAACAAGCACACTGCATCTATCTATCTATCTACTGTGCATCTTGGGGTAGAAGGAAGAAAAAAAACACAGCTGCTTATTATTAATATTATTATTATTACCGCGGCGCGGCATTCACTGCAAAACAAGCACACTGCATCTATCTATCTATCTATCTATCTATCTATCTATCTATCTATCTATCTATCTATCTATCTATCTATCTATCTATCTATCTATCTATCTATCTATCTATCTATCTATCTATCTATCTACTGTGCATCTTGGGGTAGAAGGAAGAAAAAAAACACAGCTGCTTATTATTAATATTATTATTACCGCGGCGCGGCATTCACTGCAAAACAAGCACACTGCATCTATCTATCTATCTATCTATCTATCTATCTATCTATCTATCTATCTATCTATCTATCTATCTATCTATCTATCTATCTATCTATCTATCTATCTATCTATCTATCTATCTATCTATCTATCTATCTATCTATCTATTGTGGTAGTATTGACGTTGAATTTCATAATTAATAGGTGTGAATAATTAGGAAACCATAACATTATGCCTTGTATACTGTTTCGCAGAATGGGCTGCAGGGCTAAATGAGGAACGAGACTAGAGACAGTTGAACAGACAAAGGTCACACCTACTGTGACGAGATTACCACCACACCTACGGGGGCCACTAGCAAAACCCTGCTGTACTCAGCAAAATACCACACCAAAATCATCTCAACCCCCCACTCAAACTGACTGTATGTAAATGCTGATTACATGCTGAAGAGTCATGGACACTAAAACACAAACAAAGTTATCTATTAATCAACTGTTTAGTATCAAAAGAGTAAACCATAATATTAGAAATAAGGTTTGAAGGGTGATTACACTCTTGATATAGAATTCTGGTTAGTACTGTATGGTAATAGGTAGGCCCTTCTGTTCCCAAGTTATGGCCCAAAGGAGGGGGCTATTCACACCACCCCACCAGATGACATCACACCAGCCCCCACCCGTGGGACAAGACCCACACAGAAGATCAAGGAGGTGGGGGCAGCCGCCCCCCCCCCCCCCCCCCAGAGAAACCCAGAGGTGGGGGCTGCCAGCCCCCACAGGAGACCGCCCACAGAAGACGCCTGATTGGACCAACTGTATTAGTAAAATGTGCTATTATTGGCTAGAAATTATAGGATATAAGGGGACACAAAATGGTAGTTCTGGAGCCCAGATCACCCAACCCCGATCTGCGGCTCCACCCCTCCCCACCATCGAGAGACTGCTGCTGTGCTGTTTGCATTTTATGTGAGTAAATACATGGGAAACACCATTTGTTGTTTAAGTTGAGTGTAATCCTTAAATATCTGAAACCAGATTTACTCATGTATAATGTGTGCAGTATGGTCAATGTATGTTCAAATTATGTTACCAAGTGACTGTTTCTGTACATATTGGGGTTTGAGAATGCAAACCTGATTGTGATTTCTGTACACAGACAGCCCTGTTAATGTTTTCTGATAATCTTTTGTCTTATTCACCTTGGCCTCTAGCTCAAATAAATGTTGAATTGGACTACAGTTCATGGTTTGTCTGGCTACACGTTTAATTCTTCATCTGCTTTAAGTCAGATGAAGAGATCAACAATTCTATCAATATGATCCCTTTCTCCTCCTTCCAGATAAGCAATCTCATTGTACTGTACTACAATAACCTTAGATTATTGTAGGGTTCTGTAGGAATTTACTACAGAAATGGTGCCGTTCTTCCCACCCTGTTGTATCCCCCCCTGAAGAGGTGCGGTGAGGTCTCTGGACCTTGCTGTGTGTTGGGGACGTGCGGGGAAAAGAGCTGGGGGTTGCTGCGTTTGAAGTTGCAGACAAGGGGCTTGCTGTCTGGAAGGGAGGAGAGAGGGACAGGATGAAGGTTGGTTGTGTACGCCACTTGTTGGGACCCACGGTGAATATGGCCTTTTGCATGCAGGGAAAAAAAAAATACAGCTGATTATTATTAATATTATTATTATTACCGCGGCGCGGCATTCACTGCAAAACAAGCACACTGCATCTATCTATCTATCTATCTATCTATCTATCTATCTATCTATCTATCTATCTATCTATCTATCTATCTATCTATCTATCTATCTATCTATCTATCTATCTATCTATCTATCTATCTATCTATCTATCTATTGTGGTAGTATTGACGTTGAATTTCATAATTAATAGGTGTGAATAATTAGGAAACCATAACATTATGCCTTGTATACTGTTTAGCAGAATGGGCTGCAGGGCTAAATGAGGAACGAGACTAGAGACAGTTGAACAGACAAAGGTCACACCTACTGTGACCAGATTACCACCACACCTACGGGGGCCACTAGCAAAACCCTGCTGTACTCAGCAAAATACCACACCAAAATCATCTGGAAGGGAGGAGAGAGGGACAGGATGAAGGTTGGTTGTGTACGCCACTTGTTGGGACCCACGGTGAATATGGCCTTTTGCATGCAGGGATGGGGGAGCGGTGACTTAGGTTAGGATGCCCGGAGGTATGGGGATCGCGCTTGTTGTGCAGTGAACATGCAAACGTGGGCTTTTTATGTTTGTGTGTTTGTTCAGACACAGGAGGCCGTTCCCGGCCTATGCGGGCCACGGGGGTTGAGTCTCGTATGGAATATTCTCCCTCACACGAGGCAGCCGTCAGTGCAGCGCCAATGCAGAGGAAGGGGGGGGGGGGGGGACTAGGGATTGGGGTTGTGGGACGCCGCTCGCCACTCTTATCTCCCAGAGAGCCTTCGACTCCAGAGCTCTCGGTTCGACCTTGGTCCAAGAATTTGTTTTGGCTGACTGACTGGCACAATTTATCCCAGCCACGTCCCTTTAAATTTGATTTGAATAGAGTGGAATATAACTCTATTGATTTGAGTGGAGTGAGTTTTAACAACTCCGTCCAAATGACTGAATGCATTATTAGTCCAAGTGTCCAAGTGTCTTATCAGTTCATTTTGGTAGATCCTGTGCGCGGTAAACAGATCCAAAATCTTCTTATTGCAGTCCAAAAGCTTCGATAATCCAAATAATACCACGTCTTCAAGTTTGTAGCCCAATTATGATGTCCCAATAGGCAGAGAGGGTTAGCCTTATTCTGCTTCTTGAAGAAAATATGCAATCCACTGATTAGATCCATTTAGAGTTGATTTGAGTATAGTCCGGCCACCGGCACGAAGCAGGGCATAGCAGCGTCAGGCTCCATGGTGCAGTAGAGGCGGCGGTAGGAACGGCCTTGAAGGCCTTGGGAGAGAGGAAAGAAATGTGACTTGTCTCTGCAAGAGGTGGGAGGTTACGCAAGAGGTGGGAGGTTATAATAGCTTTCCCCTCGGTATGGTGATAGGAGGTCAGACACATGGGGGGAAGCACACATTCTTACAGCATCCTCTCTTATATACATGTTAAATGCTCAATATACATTGGTGGATATGTTCTGCACATCATTCTCCCCATCATTCTCCCTCTGCTTCATAAAGACAAGGGCTAACTATGCAGGATAGATAGATCTATGCATTCTTCATTCCATTCCGCGTTTATGCTGTGTTTCTTCTCAACTCCTGTCTGACTGGGCATTACCAGCCAGAATACATATCACATCTAGACACCTATAGTAACATATGCCTAGATTTAAAACAAATATATACAATAAACCTATTGTATTGATTCCATTGATTCCATTCTCTAGGATCACGCAAGATATTGTAGTGTACACAAGTTACTGTTCCAGAGTCCACAGTCCATAGTTCTCACAGTTTTACACAAGTGGGAGGAAGAATATACAGACATTCCTCATAATCATATATAATAAACATAAGAACAGGATGTCATAATAACCAGTGTCACTAGTTAGCTGTGACACTTCACACCCCCTCTGTCATCCTGGTCGGTCATTTTCCATTGTCTTAATAGCGTCTGTACTGGGGGACGAGATGGCGATTGCGGGGTCACGTGGCTGTGACTCTCCACATATACATATCACCATTTACTAATAGGATTAAATAACACAATAAAGCCACAGGCTTGTTTCTATTGCGGTCCTTCATCATTGCTGTCCGTGGAGTCATGTCCTGGTGTGTGGAGTCATGTCCTGGTGTGTGGAGTCATGTCATGGTGTGTGGACCTGGCTGTTTCTAGTGTCTGTGTGTCAGGATGTGTGGAGTCATGTCCTGGTGTGGGGACGTGGCTGTTTCTAGTGTCTGTGTGTCAGGATGTGTGGAGTCATGTCCTGGTGTGGGGACGTGGCTGTTTCTAGTGTCTGTGTGTCAGGATGTGTGGAGTCATGTCCTGGTGTGGGGACGTGGCTGTTTCTAGTGTCTGTGTGTCAGGATGTGTGGAGTCATGTCCTGGTGTGTGGACCTGGCTGTTTCTAGTGTCTGTGTGTCAGAATGTGTGGAGTCATGTCCTGGTGTGTGGACCTGGCTGTTTCTAGTGTCTGTGTGTCAGGATGTGTGGTATAGAGAATACCATGATCAGAGTCTGTGGATATGCATGGTGAGCCCGCCACACCAGGGAGGGGGAGGGACGACGACGATGACATATTGCAGACAACTTAATCAATTGATCAACTATTCAATACTATTAATACATACATAAATACAGTAGTAATCCATTTTCCAAACAACAAAAGAACAAAAGGAAAGACACATAATATAATCCCTTTGTTATCTACTCCCAGCTTCTGCTACTCATGATCCACCTCTTTATAGATGATTTAAAAGTGGAGAAGGGGCTTATGGACTTCAACTCCATTGGTAGGCTATTCCATATAGGCCGTGAGCCAGGGCCCCAAATTTGGGCCACGGCTACCATCTTGGGGGACTAACTTTCATAGTGATTTTTGGGAAGGTATACACCCCTGCTGCTAGAAAATATGTGATAGCAATGCAGCAGTTGCCTCCAAATGTGTGCTATCATATCTTTTATAACTACCAAGCATATTTTTCAGGCCTCCTGTCCGAAATTACATGCCCCAAATTAATCATGATAGCTCCTGAACCATAAGGCATATATGCATGTGTCTGGTCTCCTTTGATAGGTAACAAGCTAGGACATATGAATCCAGTGTAAGTAAACCCACATATATTACCATTCCAGAGTAAATGGAGATACAATGAAGGAAAACATCATATTTATATCCTCGCCTGGTACATAATCTTAATTTAAAAGGCAATATATAATAATAATAATGCAACTGAATGTGTCCTCCTACTCCTTGACTACAAATGTAACTCTGGATCTGATGAAAATACACAAAAAATACAACATTTATAGGGCGGCTAGGTGGTGCAGTGGGCAAGGCGCTCACCACCAATGCAGGAGACGCTGGGTTCGAGCCCAGCTCTCCGCATTGCTATCAGCTTGGCTGGTCGTTCATACTAATACAATTGGCAGTATTAGGGGGTGGGAAGCTGAAGGGTGGGGATCGGACGTTGTGGACAGCGACTCCTACAGGTTGGTTGGTGCGCCTGCGCAGCAGAATCAGGAAGCGACGGGGGCGGCGTGCCCTCCAAACGCAGACCCCCGACGCTGAGAGATCGCGCTGTGCAGGTGAAAAGATGCGACTGCTGCTTCCTCGAGTACCGGAGGGGGACACGTGATGTAAGGCTTAGTCCACATTGCAGCCGGCTTGTGGGAGGCATGGCCTAACAGCGTTCGAGACAGGGGAGGGTAGAATTGGACGATATGAAATTGGGATGGGAGAAAAATAGAAAATGGGAGAAAAAGTTGATAAAAAAAAATAAAAATACAACATTTATGATAAAAAATTTCAAGATATCCCATTTGATCCATGGACATGACTTTTAAAGGCTGTCTAGATCTATAATTATTATTATTATCTGACTCCACCCACCCATATGAACAAACATTTTATTGGATGTCTATAAGCCAACCACTGTTCCACATCATCTAAAGTGGACTGCATTAGAGCCACACCCCTCTTTCAGAAAGCATGGCCGATCGTGATGCTAGGAGAAAGCGTAAGGAACATTTTAATCAAGTAATCATGTTTACATTTTTAACACAAACCACCTTCTACTTCCTTATGCAGTAAAAACATTGACGGGTAATTCTGAGCTCATCCAAACACTGAACAAGCTTGGGCAAGGGGTCTATTACTCCCAACTTGAAGAGAATGACACTGCTCTGTCTCCAAAAGCTAGCAACAGCCTCAACTCAAAGAGTTGTACTTCCAGCATCAATCTTGCATGGGACAATATTTATAGACTTGAGGAAACTCTCACTGGAAAGGGCACATCACATAGAGTCAATGGTATAGTTGTACAGGCCAATGTCTATGGACCACAACTACCAAGAGCTGAGCTTCCACACATTGAGAAACTGAAGCAGGACCAAGAACTGGGAGTATATGTAGCAGGTGCGAGTGTGGGCCCACAGCCTCTCCCAACCAGGGACACTGTGTCCAGGAAACCAAGGAAGCTGCTCTTCTTGCCTGCAAGAAGAACCTGGTGTGGGCACTTGCAAGGCAAACAGATACAGAGAATCAGACAATCCCAAGCTGGACTGGTTTTAATATCAGCACCAGGGACCAAGAACCAATCTCACAAGATATAGTTGGGTATCTGCCAACCATCAATTCACCAGCCACACAGTTGACCAGTGTTTGAAATCCTGAATAATCAATCAGAGATAATCAGAAAGGAACTGCATCTAGAATCAATTGTGGTAGTCATGGGTCAAGCACTATATGCGAAAGCCACTGAAATTACCTGGAAGCACAAAGAGCGCTTCTCCAACATTCTTTTCAGAATGGGGACATTCCATACCATATGTAATTCCTTAGCCATCCTAGGAAAGCGATTTCGGGATGCTGGTCTTCTAAAGGACATATGCATAGAGGCTGGAATTGTCGCAGAGGGGTCTGTCAATGGAGTCCTTGATGGTAAACACTATAACCGTGCTGTCAGGGTCCACAAGTACATCTATGAAGCACTGATGAGACTCGCATGGGCCGAGTTCAGAGTTCACACTGTGGGTTGAGGACAGCATTCCAGAGAAGAGTGGGATGATCAAATAATTCTTGGACAATGTGAAAGACATGGCCAGTGACTTGAACCAACAGACGGCGAACAATCTGCTGCAAAGTCCACTCTTAGCTGAGCTGATAACCCTGTGGACAGACTTTCTGGAACACCTCCGTCACAACAATGGAGAGCTTTCTGCATTCTGGATGTCATACATTGACATGGTAGATAACGTAATACTTGGCCTTCTGCGTGCCTCTCGTGAGGGGGACTGGGAGTTGCACCTCCATGCTATAAGAAGCATGATCCCATGGTGCTTTGCTTATGATAAGATAAATGATGCCAGGTACCTGTCCCCTTACTTTGCTCAGATGAAAAACCGCCCAGAGAAGCATCCTGCTGTGTATGAGGCCCCCAAGACAGGCCAATTCTTGGTGCAGCTGTCAAGTAACAACCCCTTTGGACGGATCCCTGTGGACCAGGCTACTGAAGTCACAGTTAACAGCTGAACACCGCAGTGCATTCCTGGGACAGTTATGGGAGATGGTGCAATGTAACAAATCAGAGGTTTGTCATGCGGAGCTACAGCAGCCAATAATCCTGAAAGATGAGGAAGCAGTTTCAGCAGATTGCTGAGAAAGACAAATAAAGCTACTTTGGCCACGACCTTGCAGACAAATTTAGCATTAGCATAGCAACTCCCAGGGAACTCTGCTACAGTGGTTGATGGAATGAACTTGGTCCAAAGAGTGAAAGGTGATCAAGTTACTTTCAGAGATGTTGCCACAACAGTTCTGGGTATGGCTCTGAGGGAAGGCAGTCAGAGTAGCAGAATATATGTTGTGTTTGACACATACAAGGAGAACTCTATCAAGAACAGTGAAAGCTCTCTACGGGGTGAAGAGACTGGCCATGAGTTGCAAGGTATCACAGGTACACAGATGGTGAGGCAGTGGAGGAGCTTCCTGACCAAAGTCAGTAACAAAACTAGTCTCATTAGCTGTATAGTCGATGAATGGAGGAAGGCAGAGTACAGAGCAAAGCTATAAGACAAGATTCTGTATGCAACTGTGAATGACAAATGTTACAGAATCTCATCTCAGGACAGTGAGGAGGTGTCAGCTCTTCAATGCCAACAAGAAGCAGATGGTCGCCTACTTCTCCATGCTGCCCATGCCACAAAGAGAGTGATACCCATCTGTAGTTATCTGCTCAGAAGACACAGATGTCTTTATCATGTCTTTAGCGTTCTGTGACAAGATTGAGGCCCCATTGTTCCAGATGTGTGGCAGTAAATCCTGTGCAAGGCTTGTGGACACCAGGAAGGTTGCTGCCACTGTTCGCGTAGAGGTGTGTAGGGCTCTCATCGGGTTGCATGCATATACAGGATGTGACACTGTAAGTGCTTTTGCAGGCAAAGGGAAGACAAGTGCCCTAAAAATTCTGACCAGCAATAGGCAAAATCAGGACACATGCTCAGAGTTGGGTCAGGAATGGGATCTCTCCCCAGAGCTGAGGGACAAACTAGAGGCATTTACATGTCTCCTGTATGCCCCAAAAGCATCAACCACCAAGGTCAATCAGCTCAGATATCACATTTTCTATGCCAAAAAAGGTGAACTTGAAAGTCATCAACTCCCACCATGCAAGGACTGCTTAACAAAACATGCACAGAAAGCCAACTACCAGGCTGGTATATGGAGAAGATGTTTGGAGAAGGACCCACAAGTGCCAATCCCTGTTGGCAGAAGCCTGAAGATGGAGAGCAAAGAGGAAGCTGAACAGTTGGTGGTGGACTGGATGGAAGGCCAGCCAGCACCCGATGCCGTCATGGATCTACTGGCCTGTAACTGTCCAAAAATGTGAGGTTTTTGTCCGTTGCTCACCTACTCGCTCTGTTCCTTTAAGCCTACTCGCTCTGTTCCTTTAGTTTTCTGTTAATCAATTGCATTCTCCTCACCTCACTAGCCCCCACCCTCGCGTTCGTTACTCTCGTTTGCTCTTCAGCAGCCACACCCTTGGACTACCTGTCATGATGTGTTTGATTGGTCTGGTGCCGAACACACACTTCTAGTTAAAGTATCAATTACCTTCACGCACCTGATGTGTATTCTAATTAGCACCCCTTTGGGCTTTAAGTACCTCGCTCTTCCCCTCTGGCCTTGTCGGGTCGTTCCGTATCATATCTCTATCACCAAGACTCCTTCGGGAGGTTCTCTGTCTGTTATGCTGTTTTCATCTCCGGCGTGAGATGCGCTCTAGCCTTCGCCTCCTGTCGCCGTTTGCCTGGAAGGAGACACTGGACTGCGCTCTCTAAACTTCCACGGGAGGTATTCCAGTGTTCCACTTCAGACCTCCGCGCAGCAGACGTCCAGACGCGCATCCAGACCTCCGCGCCAGATGCACTCAAGCCTTCGCCACCTGTCGCCGTTTGCCTGGAAGGAGACACCGCACTGCGCTCTCTAAACCTCTACGGGAGGTATTCCGGTGTTCCACTCCAGACCTCCGCGCAGCAGATGCGCTCTCCGTACCGGCGCGTACTCAAAGCAGACGCGCACCATCCAGACCTCCGAGCCTGGCGCGCTCTTCCGCGCAGACGCGCTCTTCACTCCAGACGCACATTCAGACGCACTCCAGATGCGTCCTCCGTACCGGCGCGTACTCCAAGCAGACGCGCACCACTCAGACCTCCGCGCCAGATGCGCCCTCCGTACCGGCGCGTACTCCAAGCAGTCGCGCACCACTCAGACCTCCGCGCCAGATGCGCCCTCCGTACCGGCGCGTACTCCAAGCAGTCGCGCACCACTCAGACCTCCGCTTGGACAACCCGTTCCCCGTGGCGACGCGCTCGCCCTTTTGATCCTGCTCTCTTTACGCACAGCGCCTGGGTGAGTTTTGCCAGACTGTCTTTGACCCTATTCGTTTTTCGTGTGTTTTAGACACTGAAGATATCCTGCTTTTTGTCAGACTGTCACTCACCCAGTGTCAGCTTTTTGGATTGTTCATTGGGATAATATTTGCTTGAACATCGCTCACTGTGTGTATTCACACCGAAGATATTATCACTTGGATTATTATTGGGACTTCGCTCACAGTGTGTATAGCACCGAAGATTCTATCACGTGGATTCGTTGTTGGGACATTACTCACAGTGTGTATTTACACCGAAGATTCAGTCACTTGGATTACTCTGTTTTGGGACAAGTCACTTCTCCTGTCACCTGCTCTGTTCCCCACTGTACTCTGAGCTAACCCGCTCCCTCTCTCCCTCTCGGTCCCGTTTACCACCTCGGAGAGTTGCCGAGAGGATTCTGCAGAGCGGCTCTGACGTCACCGTCTGATTCCTCAGACGAACCATCCCGGGAGAAGCTGCAGAGCAGCAACATTCTTCTAATGCTTGTATCCCAGTCTTTGTCCGTTTTCCATTTTCTAGTCCTCCTAGTCCTCCCTGTCCAGTCCTTCTAGCCCTCTCTAGTCCTCCCTGTCCAGTCCTTCCAGTCCTCCTAGTCATCCTAGTCCTCCCTGTCTAGTCCTTCCAGTCCTCCCTCTCCCCAGCCCGCCTCCGCGAGCCTCTGTCCCTGTTTCCCCTCTCTAGTCCTCCTAGCCCTCCCTGTCCAGTCCTCCTAGTCCTCCTAGTCATCCCGTCCAGTCCTCCTAGTCCTCCCTGTTTCCTGCCCTTGTCCCTTGCCCTGGTCCTGTTCCCTTAGCCTTCCCCTTAGCCAGCTCGCCTCCTAAAGGCACTGTGCCTTTTTCCCATTTCTTGTTTTCCAGTAATTTGTGTTCTCCCTTAAAGGGACAGTGCCGTTTTCTGTGTGTTTTCAATAAATGCCCAGTTCTTGGCTTACCCTCATACCTGTCTTGTGTTGTGCGATTGGGGTCGGTTACAAACCATAACAGTACGACCCGACCCATCGACGACCCCAGCCAGCACAGACGGTGTATGTTGAGTTTGCCTTTTTTTTGTTAGCCCTGTTAGCTCCCCTGTTAGCTTGTGAGTCTCCCCTGTTAGCTCCCCTGTTAGCCTGTGACTCCCCTGTTTGCTTCCCTGTTAGCCTCGTTAGCTCCCCTGCAGCTTGTTAGGTCCCTCTGCATGGCCCCAGACTGCTAGGATTGCCCTTTCAGCTAGCAAGGTCAGTTTTCCCACTGCTAGGACTGCCCTTTCAGCTAGCAAGGTCAGTTTTTCCCACTGCTAGGACTGCCCTTTCAGCTAGCAAGGTCAGTTTTCCCACTGCTAGGACTGCCCTTTCAGCTAGCAAGGTCAGTTTTCTCCCACTGCTAGCACTGCCGCTTCAGCTAGCAAGGTCAGCTTGCCCCACTGCTAGGACTGCCCCTTCAGCTAGCAAGGTCAGTTTTCTCCCACTGCTAGGACTGCCCCTTCAGCTAGCAAGGTCAGTTTGCTCCCACTGCTAGGACTGCCCCTTCAGCTAGCAAGGTCAGTTTTCTCTCACTGCTAGGACTGCCCCTTCAGCTAGCAAGGTCAGTTCCCCACAGCTAGGACTGTCCTTCCAGCTAGCTTGTTCTCTCATGCTGGTCCAGCCCTGTCTGCCAGCCTAGCTCCGGCAGCTAGCGCAGCCTCTATGTTAATGTAGCAGTACAGCTAGCATAGGCCCTGTAGCTATCAGTGCCCTGGCAGCTACCCTTTCCCTCTGCTAGCCCCTTCCCTGTTCCCCTCTCCAGTACCCCTGTTCCAGCCCTGTCTGCTAGCCTAGCTCCGGCAGCTAGCGCAGCCTCTTTGTTAATGTAGCAGTACAGCTAGCATAGGCCCTGTAGCTATCTGTGCCCTGGCAGCTACCCTTTCCCTCTGCTAGCCCCTTCCCGGTGCTCCTCTAGTTACCCCTCAGCTCCTCTAGTTACCCCTCAGCTCCTCTAGTTACCCCTCAGCTCCTCTAGTTACCCCTCTGCTCCTCTAGTTACCCCTCAGCTCCTCTAGTTACCCCTTCTGCTACCCTGGTTACACCTCAGCTACCCTGTTCCTTTGCTAGCCCCACTTTTGTTGTAGCTTCCCCTGCTAGCGTGGCCCAGTACTTTTTGTTTGTTGCCTTGTTTTTTTTCCCCCTGCCCCTCTGTCTGTGTTTTTGGGTCGCCGGGTGGCTCCCTTGGAGGGGGGGGTACTGTGAGGTTTTTGTCCGTTGCTCACCTACTCGCTCTGTTCCTTTAAGCCTACTCGCTCTGTTCCTTTAGTTTTCTGTTAATCAATTGCATTCTCCTCACCTCACTAGCCCCCACCCTCGCGTTCGTTACTCTCGTTTGCTCTTCAGCAGCCACACCCTTGGACTACCTGTCATGATGTGTTTGATTGGTCTGGTGCCGAACACACACTTCTAGTTAAAGTATCAATTACCTTCACGCACCTGATGTGTATTCTAATTAGCACCCCTTTGGGCTTTAAATACCTCGCTCTTCCCCTCTGGCCTTGTCGGGTCGTTCCGTATCATATCTCTATCACCAAGACTCCTTCGGGAGGTTCTCTGTCTGTTATGCTGTTTTCATCTCCGGCGTGAGATGCGCTCTAGCCTTCGCCTCCTGTCGCCGTTTGCCTGGAAGGAGACACTGGACTGCGCTCTCTAAACTTCCACGGGAGGTATTCCAGTGTTCCACTTCAGACCTCCGCGCAGCAGACGTCCAGACGCGCATCCAGACCTCCGCGCCAGATGCACTCAAGCCTTCGCCACCTGTCGCCGTTTGCCTGGAAGGAGACACCGCACTGCGCTCTCTAAACCTCTACGGGAGGTATTCCGGTGTTCCACTCCAGACCTCCGCGCAGCAGATGCGCTCTCCGTACCGGCGCGTACTCAAAGCAGACGCGCACCATCCAGACCTCCGAGCCTGGCGCGCTCTTCCGCGCAGACGCGCTCTTCACTCCAGACGCACATTCAGACGCACTCCAGATGCGTCCTCCGTACCGGCGCGTACTCCAAGCAGACGCGCACCACTCAGACCTCCGCGCCAGATGCGCCCTCCGTACCGGCGCGTACTCCAAGCAGTCGCGCACCACTCAGACCTCCGCGCCAGATGCGCCCTCCGTACCGGCGCATACTCCAAGCAGTCGCGCACCACTCAGACCTCCGCTTGGACAACCCGTTCCCCGTGGCGACGCGCTCGCCCTTTTGATCCTGCTCTCTTTACGCACAGCGCCTGGGTGAGTTTTGCCAGACTGTCTTTGACCCTATTCGTTTTTCGTGTGTTTTAGACACTGAAGATATCCTGCTTTTTGTCAGACTGTCACTCACCCAGTGTCAGCTTTTTGGATTGTTCATTGGGATAATATTTGCTTGAACATCGCTCACTGTGTGTATTCACACTGAAGATATTATCACTTGGATTATTATTGGGACTTCGCTCACAGTGTGTATAGCACCGAAGATTCTATCACGTGGATTCGTTGTTGGGACATTACTCACAGTGTGTATTTACACCGAAGATTCAGTCACTTGGATTACTCTGTTTTGGGACAAGTCACTTCTCCTGTCACCTGCTCTGTTCCCCACTGTACTCTGAGCTAACCCGCTCCCTCTCTCCCTCTCGGTCCCGTTTACCACCTCGGAGAGTTGCCGAGAGGATTCTGCAGAGCGGCTCTGACGTCACCGTCTGATTCCTCAGACGAACCATCCCGGGAGAAGCTGCAGAGCAGCAACATTCTTCTAATGCTTGTATCCCAGTCTTTGTCCGTTTTCCATTTTCTAGTCCTCCTAGTCCTCCCTGTCCAGTCCTTCTAGCCCTCTCTAGTCCTCCCTGTCCAGTCCTTCCAGTCCTCCTAGTCATCCTAGTCCTCCCTGTCTAGTCCTTCCAGTCCTCCCTCTCCCCAGCCCGCCTCCGCGAGCCTCTGTCCCTGTTTCCCCTCTCTAGTCCTCCTAGCCCTCCCTGTCCAGTCCTCCTAGTCCTCCTAGTCATCCCGTCCAGTCCTCCTAGTCCTCCCTGTTTCCTGCCCTTGTCCCTTGCCCTGGTCCTGTTCCCTTAGCCTTCCCCTTAGCCAGCTCGCCTCCTAAAGGCACTGTGCCTTTTTCCCATTTCTTGTTTTCCAGTAATTTGTGTTCTCCCTTAAAGGGACAGTGCCGTTTTCTGTGTGTTTTCAATAAATGCCCAGTTCTTGGCTTACCCTCATACCTGTCTTGTGTTGTGCGATTGGGGTCGGTTACAAACCATAACAAAAAATGTGTTTACTCCCAAGATGTATGTGTGTTGCAAATGGCCTCAGGTGCACTGACATGTGCAGACTGGCAGACTGTGAGAACCAGGCATCCACCTCAGAGAGTGTGGAAAGTTCTGATGAAGATGTGCAAGATTATTATTATTATTATATTATTATTATTATTATTATTATTATTATTATTATTATTATTATTATTATTATTATTATTATTATTATTATTATTATTATTATTATTATTATTATTATTATTATTATTATTATTATTATTATTATTATTATTATTATTATTATTATTATTATTATTATTATTATTATTATTATATATGTTATTGTTTTTTTACATCTGTACTAGTCTCGGCTCCCAGACCATTGGAGAGCACCGCCAACAGCGCCACGGATAGAGACATAGAACTGTCTGTACTGAGGGGAGCTTTCCCACCCTCTAACACTGCCAATTGTGTTAGTATGACGACCGGCCAAGCCGGTAGCAACGGCGAGAGCCAGGCTCGATACCAGCATATCCTGCGTTAGTGGCAAGCGCCTTGCCCACTGCGCCACTCAGCCGCCCTGAGTATACCTTTTTAAACGGTATCATAAATGTTGTATTTCTAATGTATTGTCATCACATTTACAGTTACATTTGTAGTCAAGGAGTGGGAGAACACATTCAGTTGCATTATTATCCATGGGATATTGGTTATAATGGTCATATTGCCTTTTAAATTAAGATTATGTACCAGGCGAGGGTAAAAATATGATGTTTTCCTTCATTGTATCTCCATTTACTCTGGAATGGTAATATATGTGGGTTTACTTACACTGGATTCATATGTCCTAGCTTGTTACCTATCACAGGAGACCAGAAACATGCATATAGGCCTTATGGTTCAGGAGCTATCATGATTCATTTGGGGCATGTAATTTCGGACAGGAGGCCTGAAAAATATGCTTGGTAGTGTTATAAAAGATGTGATAGCACACATTTGGAGGCAACTGCTACATTGCTATCACATCTTTTCTAGCAGTAGGGGTGTGTACCTTCCCAAAAATCACTATGAAAGTTTGTCCCCCAAGATGGTAACGACCAACCCTACTGGCTCACGGCCTAATAGTACTGATGCTGAATACAGGAATGAGTTTTGACCATAGGCGGCGCGTGGGCTTTGGCGGTGGGAAGGCTCTAAAGGGAACACTCCCCGCGCGCAGCGTGAAAAATTAGACCTTTTATTTTTGGTTGCACGCAAACTGCAGGTTCTGATTTCATATACACACACACTACTAGGCTATACTACAGCGAGCCCCACTCATTTATATATAGTGCAAATTAAGTGTTCAAATGAAGGCATCCAATAATATATTAACCATTGTCTTACCTTAATGCAGATAAATGCGACGTTTCGTCTTGGTGAGAAAGACCGTGTTCACAACTTGAATCACAAGTTGCAATGAAGTGAAAGTTTTTCGTAATTTAGATCTCATCATGCTTTGAAAACAATGTACATACAGTAGCTCTAAAAAGTTTCCACGATTTGATGAACTCGGACTCTCATCATGTCCTCTTAGAGCAAGCCCTTGTTTGCCAAGATAAAACAACATACAGCCTCAGGTGATCGGTAGTTATCCCAGCCCGGTGCAGCTTCTAAATTACATTATTTAACCTGAGCCTATGCGTGATTGGTTACTGCCTGTACCTGGAATGTTAAACGCTGCCACCGATTGACACCTTCGTCGTTGACACCTCGGCCAGCCGGCTGCAGCACAAGACACACACAATAGCCATCAGCCTGCGCATATATTATATACATTTCAAGATTCCGAGCATAATATTCTGGGTAGGCATAGCCCCCCCTAGCCTTATATACGCGCCGCCTATGGTTTTGACCCATTACTCTTTTGCATCTCACTGGGACGAGGTCTGTAGGGCTCCCCCTGGTGGCGTGTCCGTGTACATCCCTAACCCTGTTAAAATATCCACTGAGGTACAGTATTCCAGAGTATCTTGTGTACCATGCAGAGTTTTAATTGAGAGACCCTCTCGTCAACCCTGAGCCACTTGAGGCTGTTAAAATGTGTCTGTGAAAGTTGAGTCCTGGGTTGGAGTTTTAAAATCAGTCTAACTCATTTGTTCTGAGCTGTCTGTAGCCTACCTTTCAGTGACACGTCTGTTGGAGTGAGGAGGAGATGCTCCCATTCATTTCCACTACTTGTTACCTGCCTCTCAGATATGATTCCATCCACCTTAAGGATATACTGTACTTAAAACCCATAGCCTTCAGTTTATATAAAAGTATGTTGTGGTTAACGGTGTCGAAGGCTTTTTGTAAATCTAATAAAACCATCCCACCGAATTTACCTCAAGTTCAAGTTCAAGTTCTTTAATAGTTGTCATACAGAAGTACAGAATACTTTCATACAAAATGCTTCTTACTGTTACGCTCCAGAGACTGTGCTAGACAAGATAGTATCAAATAACATAATATAGCATGTAATTTAGAAGAAGAAAAATGAGGTCACAGTGTTCGGTATAGACATATGTACAATGTTCTGAGTTACCATATAATATACAATACTATGCAGTGTACTAATGTACAGTACTATCTAGTGCAAAGCAGAAATGGGATGAGGTACAATTTTAGGTACAATTTACAGTAAGGTGTACGAGTTGTAGTGCAATCCTTCATCAATAAATATAAAGTGTGGGGAGTGGGTGCTACAGTGTGTTTGTTTAAAGTGGGTGTGTGCTATAAAGTGTGTGGAGTGGGTGCTACAGTGTGTTTGTTTAAAGTGAGTGTGTGCGTGTGGATGTGTGTGCTATGTGCGTTTGGTGGTTGTTGTTGTGTAGTGTTCATTCATTGTTCGTTTAGCAGCCTGATGGCCTGGGGATAGAAGCTTCTTCTGAGTCTTTCTGTGCTCGCCTTGAGACTCCGGTATCGCTTGCCTGACCGCAGCAGTTCAAAGAGGCAGTTGTTCGGGTGACTGGAGTCTTTAATGATTCTCTTAGCCTTGCCCGTGCAACGCTTGTTGTAAATGCTCTGGAGGGTGGGGAGCCCCCCTCCAATTGTGCGTTCGGCTGAACGTGTCACTCTTTGTAGTCTGCTTCGGTCTTGTGCAGTGCTATTCCCAAACCAGGAGGTGATGTTGCCGGTCAAGATGCTCTCTATTGTACATGAGTAGAAGTTCTTAAGGATCTTCTGACTGACTTGGAACTTCCTTAGGCGCCTGAGGAAGTAGAGGCGTTGTCGTGCCTTCTTCACAACACTGTCAATGTGTGTGGTCCATGTCAAGTCCTCGGATATGTAGGCTCCGAGGTACTTAAAGCTGTTGACTCTCTCAACCGGTGCCCCGTCGATGCTGAGGGGGCTGTAGTCCTTGACCCCCGACCTCCTGAAGTCCACAATCATCTCCTTTGTTTTGCTGACGTTCAGGGAGAGGCTGTTTTCCTGGCACCATCCCGCCAGGACCTTGACCTCTTCCAGGTAGGCCCTCTCGTCGTTGGCAGAGATCAGGCCCACCACCACTGTGTCGTCAGCAAATTTGACGATTGTATTGCTACTCCGCTGAGCCACACAGTCGTGTGTGTACAGGGAGTAGAGGAGGGGACTCAGAACACAGCCCTGGGGGGCCCCTATGTTGAGGGTGATGGATGAGGAGGTGCAGTTGCCTGCTCTCACCACCTGGGGTCTGCCAGTCAGGAAGTCCAAGACCCACTGGCAGAGGTCATAGCCCAAGCCCAGGTCCCTGAGCTTGGCTATGAGTATGGAGGGGACTATGGTATTGAATGCCGAGCTGTAGTCGATGAATAGCATTCTCACATAGTTCCCCTGCCTCTTGTCCAGGTGTGATGCTGCTGTGTGCAGCACATGGGCTATGGTGTCCTCCGTGGACCTGTTGGGGCGGTATGCAAATTGCAGGGGGTCCATGTTGATGGGGAGGGAGGAGCAGATGTAGCCCTTTACTAGCTTCTCAAAGCACTTCATGGCTATGGAGGTGAGAGCTACAGGGCGGTAGTCGTTGAGGCAAGCAGGCTTGGATTTTTTGGGTACAGGGATAATAGTGGACTTCTTCAGGCAGGTGGGGATGACAGCCTGTTCTAAGGACAGGTTAAATATGTCAGTGAATACTGGGGCCAGTTGGTCGGCACAGACTTTTAGGACGCGGCCGGGGATGCCGTCCGGACCTGCTGCCTTCCTGATATTCACTTTTTTAAAGGTCCGCCTCACCTCATGCTCTGTTACCCTGAACACTGCGCCTCCATCAGCAGCCGACCCCCCCCCCCCCATTGCCGTGGCTTGTGAGCTGGTGTTGTTATTACCAGCATCAAACCTCGCATAGAAGGTATTGAGGTAATTTGCTAAGGAGATGTCACTGTTCAGTTTGAGGGAGGCGCCTTTGTAGTCTGTCATCGTTTTGAGCCCTTGCCACATAGCTCTAGAGTCAGCTTGTTCAAACTGGAGTTCAATTTTATCCCTGTAGCGCCGTTTGGCCTCTGACACTGTCCTCCTTACGTTGTATCGCGCCACCTTGTGGTCATTCATGTTGCCTGCCACTAGGCCGTCGTTGTATGCTTTGGTGCGCTCTCTCAGAGCTTCACGGACGGATTTGTCTACCCAGGGTTTTTGATTTGGGTAAACTCTCATTGTGGTAGTGGGGATTGTTTCTTCCACCCTAGTACAAACATAGTCCAGCACTGTCTCCGTGTAGACATTAATGTTATCTGTGTCGCGGAACACATTCCAGTCTGTGCCGTGAAACACAGACCGGAGCGTCTCCTCTGACATCAAATCCCATTTCTGCACCTCTCGCGAGACTACCTTTGTCCACCTCTGTTCTAATTTGGTCTGTCAGATATAATAAACATGTGTCTGTGGAATGTGATGTTCTAAATCCAGACTGGAGCTCGAACAACAGGTTGTTTGTAGAGACTGTTGCAGGTTGACCAGCTGCTTGATTTATGCTGTGGCCTGGTGGTAGCTGGGCATGCTGAGGCCTGGGCAAAGCCTGGAGGTAGCAGGGCATGCTGAGGCCTGGGCAAAGCCTGGTGGTAGCTGGGCATGCTGAGGCCTGGGCAAAGCCTGGAGGTAGCTGGGCATGCTGAGGCCTGGGCAAAGCCTGGTGGTAGCAGGGCCACTGCTGAGGCCTGGGCAAAGCCTGGAGGTAGCAGGGCCACTGCTGAGGCCTGGGCAAAGCCTGGAGGTAGCAGGGCCACTGCTGAGGCCTGGGCAAAGCCTGGTGGTAGCAGGGCCACTGCTGAGGCCTGGGCAAAGCCTGGAGGTAGCAGGGCCACTGCTGAGGCCTCGGCAAAGCCTGGAGGTAGCAGGGCCACTGCTGAGGCCTGGGCAAAGCCTGGAGGTAGCAGGGCCACTGCTGAGGCCTGGGCAAAGCCTGGAGGTAGCTGGGCTTCTGGAAAACTGGAGAACATTAAAATAAAAGGAGGATAGTTGTGGAGCCCCACAAACCACACCTGCCTTCGGCCACCATTTTGTGCATGTGTCCACTGTATATGGGTAGACAGTGAAGCAGACCAGTAGGTAGGTATAAGTTGAGTATATGCAACAGAGTTCAGGGTCGTACAGTCTGGGTATTAAACAAGCATTTATTGATTGATTGAACATTTTATTAACAGATTGCAGAATGGGTACAATACAGTACAGCTCAATACAAACAATTGTTAAGGGGATGCAGACCAGAGAAAGACTTTGTCTTGTTTACATCAGGGTCCCCCATTTTCAATTCATCATAACATAATGACATACATGACATACAGTGACAGACAGTACTGCTACATCTATACATTTATGACATATCAGATTTACAAATACAGTACTGTTTGTGATACAAAAAGAGTTAGGTAGGGGTTGGGTAGGTGGGGTGGGGGGGGGGACTGTACATTGGAGGTGGTTGGGTGGGGTGGGGTGGGGGGGGATGAGTAGGCGGGGTGGGGGTAACTGTACATTACATTGGATTATCGACGAAACCTTACTTGGTCCAAGAAGAGGGTCTCGTGTATTACTGGGTTAGGACATTTACTGTACATTGGAGGGGGTTGCGTTAGGACATTTACAGGGGCCAGTTTCGAATTGCAGTCTCCCGTAGGTGCTCTTTTAGAGAGGTTTTGAAAGTGGGTAGTGATTCACATTCCTTTACAGCTGTGGGTAGGGCGTTCCACATTGATGTGGCATAATTGCAAAACACTGAAGACAGTAGGCTACTGCTGATTTAATGTAGCTGACAGACAGATATCGATGCTTTTATCATCTGGAGTTTAATTAAGGTGCTGGCTAAGATGAATTACCATAGTCATTAAGTCAAACAATATGAGACAGCTAGTTGGGCTACGCTACGGTTTAATTAAACAAATATTTAAAACCATTTAAACAGTTAATTTAGCAGCAAGATATCATAAGCTAACAGATGATTGTTTGTTTACATTTTCCTCATCTAGCTGACTTTTTGTTCACTGGAAACTGGAGGGTCCTGAGACTGGAGGGTCCTGAGACTGAGGTCCTGAGACTGAGGTCCTAAGACTGGAGGGTCCTGAGACTGAGGTCCTGAGACTGAGGTCCTGAGACTGAGGTCCTGAGACTGAGGTCCTGAGACTGAGGTCCTGAGACTGGAGGGTCCTGAGACTGAGGTCCTGAGACTGGAGGGTCCTGAGACTGAGGTCCTGAGACTGAGGTCCTGAGACTGAGGTGCTGAGACTGGAGGGTCCTGAGACCGTAATCTATTGAAAACTTGCGTATGTCCAGTAGTGATTGGCGATCAGTAGTGATTGGCGATCATATGTGATGACACACATATTGATAAATAAACAAACTAAAGACTAAATTTGAATAACTGTCCCGGAGACACGACTGCTCTCTTCAGCGCCGCGCTCCATCTCAATCTCAATCCGTGACGTCATCTTTAGCGCCGTGAAAACTGCATTGGAAACGTACATAAACAGACAAACAAACCTTTCACATAATGGTTTCCACAGTACAGTACAAACATCATTAAATAACATTGGTATCAAACTACAAGGATTACATTACTACACAGGCATAAAATCATTCATTCGACAATTTCACTTTACAACGTTTATTGTTTATTGCTATTTGCACTTACAAACATACATTCTGGAATAAAATGAGTAAAAGAAGAACAGTTAAAAATGTGCAGGAAAGGTAAAAAAAAACCAAGGGCTTATAAGCGACCTCCCCTCTTAAACCTATATAGGATAACTACACACAAAGCGACCCCCCCCCCCCCCCACATTATGCACAAACACACATTTGCATATCCCTCTCTCACACACACAGATACATACAATACAGCATTATACAACTATTGTCACAAGGAAAGAGGAAATTACATACCGGTACCTAGGTTCCATCCTAGAGGCAAATCTTTCCTGTGACAAAATGGCATCCAATGTAATCAAAAAAGTCAACCAACGAACTAGATTCTTGTACCGGATCTCCTCTCTGGTAAACAAGAATACCCTGAAGTCTCTGGCAGGAGCACTCATTCATGGGTACTACGACTATGCTTGCACCTCATGGTACCAAAGTACCTCAAAGGCGCTAAAAACAAGATTACAAACATCACAAAACAAACTGGTCAGACTACTGCTTGACCTTACTCCTAGAACCCACCTTACCCCTGCCCACTTTGACTACCTAGGATGGCTTAGAGTAGACGACAGAGTACAGCAACTTGCAATGGGCCTGGTCTACAAGATACACTACACGACTAAGGTACCCATGTACATGTCAAAATACTTCCCAAAGGTCAGTGAATACCACGACCACAACACCAGAGGGAGCTCCACAAATCATGTTAAACCCAGATTCGGCTCAAACAAAGGACTAAACACGCTTAGCAATTATGCCACATCAATGTGGAACGCCCTACCCGAAGCTGTAAAGGAATGTGAATCACTACCCACAAAACCACTCTCAAAGAGCACCTACGGGAGACTACAATTCGAAACTGGCCCCTGTAAATGTCCTAACCCAACCCCCTCCAATGTACAGTAAATTGGCATCACTGGTACCCCCTTGTCCTGGTTCACATCCTACCTCACCAACAGGTGGCAGTATGTTTCCCTCGGGGGCTCCAGGTCAGCTCCAGCACTTGTTAAACAGGGTGTTCCCCAGGGTTCGGTGCTAGGTCCGCTCCTTTTTATGATTTACCTCCTCCCACTCGGTGACATCATAAGGAAACACGGCCTCCACTTCCACTTCTATGCAGACGACACACAGCTCTACCTCCACACCAAACCCTCGGCCCCCCTTCCTCCCCCCTCCCTCACTGCCTGCCTCCAGGACATAAAAACATGGATGACCACCAATTTCCTTCAACTCAATAGTAAGAAAACCGAACTCATAGTTGTAGCCTCCCCAGCCCTCCTCCAAAAGATCGACCACCTTGTTCTCTCCGTGGATGGCTACTCCATCTGCCCCTCCACAGAGGTAAGGAACCTGGGCGTCATACTGGACTCCACCCTCTCATTTCACCCTCACGTCAAGTCTGTCACCAGATCCGCCTTCTTCCACCTCAGAACCATCTCCCGCCTCCGCCCCTCACTCTCCGACACCTCAGCGGAAACACTCATTCACGCCTTCATCACTTCCCGCCTCGACTACTGTAACGGAGTCCTTCTTGGTGCCTCCAAGAAGGTTCTGGATCGTTTACAGTACGTCCAAAACTCTGCTGCGAGGGTCCTCACGCGCACCAAACCCTGGCAGCACATCACCCCCACCCTGCAAAAACTCCACTGGCTCCCCATCAACTATCGAATCCCCTACAAGATCCTCCTCCTCACCTACAAATCCCTGCACGGGTTGGCCCCTTCCTACCTGACCGACCTACTCCACCCCTACACTCCAGCACGAGGCCTCCGATCCTCCAACTCCGACCTCCTCACCATCCCCCGCACCAGGCGTTCCACACTGGGAGACCGAGCTTTTGCTGCAGCAGCCCCCAGACTGTGGAACTCCCTCTCCCCCCTCATCCGAGGCTCTGACACCATCAACCTCTTCAAAACCAAGCTAAAAACCCACCTGTTCACACTTGCCTTCACGCAACACGGCCCCGCTCCCAAGTAGCCCACCCCTGACTCTTTTTAAGCCACAGATTCCGTTTTGTTTTGTTTTGTTTTGTTGTTTGTTTGCTTGTTCATTTTAACCACTTCATCCAATTGGACAGAACTTGCCTCCTTTTTTTTTTTTTTTTTTTTTATCTCTTATCTTATTTGTTTTTTCTTGTTGTTACTATACACAGATCTTTTATGTATTTTATTATATATATTTTTTCAATTTTATTACTTACTTCTATTTTTTCCATCCTTTCCTTGTACAGTGTCCTTGAGTCTGAGAAAGGCGCTTCTCTCTTAAAATTCAATCTATTATTATTATTATTATTATTATTATTATTATTATTATTATTAAATGTCCTATTAAACCCAATAATACTTCTTGTGAAGTAAGGTTTCGTCGATATTCCAATGTACAGTTTCCCCCCCACCTACCCAACCCCCCCCCCCCATCCACCCACCCAACCTCCTCCAATGTACAGTTTCTACGTCAAATGTATATACTTGTATCACAAACAATACTGTATTTGTAAATCTGGTATGTCATAAATGTATAGATGTAGCAGTACTGTCTATCTGTATGTCATCATGTATGTCATATATGTTATGATGAATTGAAAATGGGGGACCCTGATGTAAACAAGACGAAAGTCTTTCTCTGGTCTGCATCCCCTTAACAATTGTGTGTATTGAGCTGTACTGTATTGTACCCATTCTGCAATCTGTTAATAAACTTTTCAATCAATCAATCAATCAATCAATCAATCAATCAATCAATCAATCAATCAATCAATCAATCAATCAATGAGTGGGTGAGTGAGTGTACTGCCCTCTGCTGGATAAGAAAAGTACATCATGTAAGGAGCGACGTTGAGGTTATACATGGTGACATTCTGCCCTCTAGTGGTAAATGTGCAGAACACATCTGGAGGGTCAGGGCGTCAACATTGAATGCTGCTAGTTTAATGGCGGAACTAATGCTTGCAGCCCAGTGTCCGGGGGCCTCTTCTTTAAAGGCGGCCCAAGAGCCCTTCCGCGTTTCCCTGATTGGCCACGACGCCCCATGTGACAACGCCGCCGCGCGTCTGCCGCGGAGCTCTGCCGCGGCATTATGCAGCCGTAATCCCCCCTCTTTCAACATCCCTTCAATTTTTTTTTTTTTTTTTTTTAACGTGCATTCTTTCGCCGGTTAAGTATAGGCATTGTTTCGGAGTTGGTTAAGGTTAGGGTTAAGTTTAGGCATTGTTTCGGAGTTGGTTAAGGTTAGGGTTAAGTTTAGGCATTGTTTCGGAGTTGGTTAAGGTTAGGGTTAAGTTTAGG
The DNA here is from genome assembly GCF_963971535.1 of Notolepis coatsorum. Classification (NCBI taxonomy): domain Eukaryota; kingdom Metazoa; phylum Chordata; class Actinopteri; order Aulopiformes; family Paralepididae; genus Notolepis; species Notolepis coatsorum. Next base: position 20,018,013 of record NC_140170.1, on the reverse strand, counting down.
CATTGTTTCGGAGTTGGTTAAGGTTAGGGTTAAGTTTAGGCATTGTTTCGGAGTTGGTTAAGGTTAGGGTTAAGTTTAGGCATTGTTTCGGAGTTGGTTAAGGTTAGAGTTGGTCGCAGAGCATGGCAATAGAATGCAGCCTATTTCCGCTCTGCCGCTCCGCTCCGCGGCAGACGCGCGGCGGCGTTGTCACGTCGGGCGTTGCGGCCAATCAGAAAAACGCGGAAGGGATCTTGGGCCGCCTTAAAAGTAGAGGCTGTCCGGGGAGCGTGATTACCAAACCAAGCCGCATTTCTCGGAGACGCCCTCTGATTGGCCACTGACGCGTTTGCCCAATCCGTGACAAGCTGTGTCTTTGCCCATTTCCACGTCAAACAGCCTGCAAACTACCTGGCGTTCTATCGCCATGCTCTAAGACAAACTCTAACCTTAACCAACTTCGAAAGAGTGCCTAAGCTTAAAACCAGGGGGTCGATAAATTAAAATACAATCAAATGGGTTGGTGTACCCAACTTTGGTGATTAAAAGTTCAAAGGAGCTGTGTGTAGTACTGGAGTGCACAGCCCTGGAGGAAAAACAGTTATTGTGCACCAGCGCTAAGCCGCCTCCTACGCGACTGGTGGTGGCATTTGACAGGGGGGGTCTGGGGGCACAGGTAAAAGAGAAGTTTGGCGGACACAGTTCATTTAAAAATACATATTCCTCTGACCTTTGCCATGTTTCTGAGAGACAGAAAAAGTCCAAATCTGAGGGTGGGAATTAGACCAGAAAGAATGCAAACCTTGCCAAGATTTACAATTGTTGCTACTAGGTGTAACCATAGATATCTCTATATATATCTATGGGTGTAACTGCCTCTGTGTTCAGTTTAAGTTTGGGTTCCTACCAGTTTTTTGGTTCCTACCTAAATGCTGCTGTTTAATGGCGGAACTAATGTTGAAGCCCACAGTGTCCGGGGACGTTTTATGCCGACGCACGCGTGTCAAAATCTCCGTGGATTTAAGAGATGGTTTCACTTCTTCTTGTAAAGAGATAGTTTCACTTCTTATTGTAAAGAGTTCATAAGATCAATAGAATAGAATAGAATGATCTTTATTGTCATTGTTACAAGGTCAAGAAGATGATACAGTCCCCATAATTTCCTCTCTTATTGCATCCAGCCAATAAGGTACGTTTTTGGTGTTGTGGTTGTTAGCTATGTGTAGGCCCAAGCCATGGAGCTAAATTGCTAACTAAATGTTTGCTAAGTGAGTTATTATTGCAGAAGGACTTAAAGACAAACGTCTTTCTCTGGTCTGCATCCCCTTAACAATTGTGTGTATTGAGCCGTACTGTATTGTACCCATTCTGCAATCTGTTAAATAAAGTTTTCACAGACAGTCTCTTCCCCACCGCATGTATATATTCTCTCCCACCCACCCACTCCCTCCAAATGTACAGTCTCCACCCCACCGTATGTATATTTCTCTTGATTGATTGATTGATTGATTGATTGATTGAAAACGTTATTAACAGATTGCAGAATGGGTACAGTACAGCTCAATACATACAATTGTTAAGGGGATGCAGACCACCGAAAGACTTTCGTCTTGTTTACATCAGGGTCCCCCATTTTCAATTCATCATAAATATGACATACACGACATACAGATAGACAGTACTGCCGTCTGCTACATCTATACATTTATGACATATCAGATTTGCAAATACAGTACTGTTTGTGATACCAAAAGAGTCCAGAAAAGAGAGTATATACATTTGACGTAGAAACTCTCCCACCCGCCCAGACCCCTCCTAATGTACAGTCCCCTCCCCATCATATGAATGAATGAATGAATGAAAACTTTATTTAACAGATTGCAGAATGGGTACAATACAGTACGGCTCAATACATACAATTGTTAAGGGGATGCAGACCTGAGAAAGACGTTTGTCTTGTTTCCATCAGGGTCCCCCATTTTCAATTCATATAGACATTTATGACATACACAACATACATGACATTTATGGCATAGGGACATATAGGTATTTAGTACTGATACATTTGTGACATAGGCGGTATTCAAATATACAGTACTGTTACCCCTAGATCCTGACAGAGTATATACATATGATGGGGAGGGGACTGTACATTAGGAGGGGGTGGGTGGGTGGGAGGGAAATATACATACGGCGGGGAGGGAATATATACATGCGGTGGGGTAAGACTGTCTATTAGGAGGTGGTGGGGGTTTTGGGCATTTACGGTGGCCAGTTTCGAATTGCAGCCTCCCGTAGGTGCTCTTTAAGAGCGGTTTTGAATGTGGGCAGGGATTCACATTCCTTTACAGCTTTGGGTAGGGCGTTCCACATTGTTGTGGCATAATTGCGAAACGTGTTTAGTCCCTTGTTTGAGCCGAATCTGGGTTTAACATGATTTGTTGAGCTTCCTCTGGTGTAGTGGTTGTGGTATTCACTGACCTTTGGGAAGTATTTTGACATGTACATGGGCACCCCGGTCGTATAGTGTATCTTGTAGACCAGGCCCATTGCAAGTTGCTGTACTCTGTCGTCTACTCTAAGCCATCCTAGGTTGGCAAAGTGGGCAGGGGTGAGGTGGGTTCTGGGGTTCAGGTCAAGTAGTAGTCTGACCAGTTTGTTTTGTGATGTTTGTAATTTTGTTTTAAGCGCCTTTGAGGTGCTTTGGTACCATGAGGTGCACGCATAGTCATAGTACCCTTGAATGAGTGCTCCTGCCAGAGTCTTCAGGGTATTCTTGTTTACCAGAGAGGAGATCCGGTACAAGAATCTAGTTCGTTGGTTGACTTTTTTTATTACATTGGATGCCATTTTGTCACAGGACAGATTTGCCTCTAGGATGGAACCCAGGTAGGTAATTTCGTCTTTCCTTGTGACAATATTGTCACCCACTGTAACTGAGAATCCGTCGGTCTTGCTGAGTTTGTTATTTGAACCGAAGAGAATGGACTCTGTTTTGCCCATGTGTAATGATAGTTTGTTATCAGCGAGCCATATGCAGATTTTGCCTAGTTCCGTGCTGAGGGTTTTTTCAACCTGCAATTTGTTCTTGTCAGAGACCAGCAGGGCTGAGTCGTCCGCAAACAGGAACAAATTGCAGTCACAGGCTGACGACATGTCATTTGCATAAATTAGGAAGAGTAGCGGTCCTAGTATGCTTCCTTGTGGAACACCACAGCTCACTGTGAGGGGGGGGGATAGAGTACCGTTTACCTCTACCATCTGTTCTCTCCCCTCTAGGTAGGATTGCATCCAGCTCACTGATAGGCTATCAAAACCAATTGCTTTTAGCTTGTCCATTAGAATGGAGTGATTGACAGTGTCGAAGGCCTTTTGTAGGTCCAGCATGACCATGCCGCAGTATTTGCCCGCGTCCACCTCTTGTTTGATGTGGTCGTTCAAATAGAGGAGGCATGTGTCAGTGGAGTGGGACGTTCTGAAGCCAGATTGGAATTCGTAGATTAGGTTTTTTTCCGCCAGGTACTTTTCGACCTGTTCGTAGACTATTTTCTCCATGACTTTCGAGATGGAGGTAAGAATAGAAACAGGGCGGTAGTTGCCTGGGTCTAATTTGCTGCCCTTTTTGTGTAGAGGGGTCACTCTCGCAATTTTGAAGTCCTTGGGGACGTGCCCCTGTCTTATAGAGAGGTTTATTATGTGTGTGATGACTGGGGTGATGGCGGCTGCTGCGTCTCTGAGGAATTTGGAGGGGATGTTGTCATGGCCAGTGGCCTTGTTAGGTTGGAGGGCGCTCAATTTTTTGAGTACCTCATCGGTTGTTACCATTTCAAGTTTGAAGTCGTCTTTGTGGACCCCTAGGTTTTTGTAGTATGCTACTATGTGTTCTACCCCATAATGCCCTGAGTGGGAGGGTAGTTTGTTTACCAGTGTTGTGGCTATGTTTGTGAAGAAGATGTTTAAGTAATTGGCTACATCCAGCTTGTCTGTGATGAGCGTGTTGTCCGTCTTTATGTTTATGTTTGAGAATCTGGTTTTAAGTTTTTTACTGCAGCCTAGTTGATTATTGAGTAATTTCCAAAGTATATACTCTGTCAGGATCTATGGGTAACAGTACTGTATATTTGAATAGCGTTTATGTCACAAATGTATCAGTACTAAATACCTGTATGTCCCTATGCCATAAATGTCATGTATGTTGTGTATGTCATAAATGTCAATATGAAATGAAAATGGGGGACCCTGATGTAAACAAGACAAACGTATTTCTCTGGTCTGCATCCCCTTAACAATTGTGTGCATTGAGCCGTACTGTATTGTACCCATTCTGCAATCTGTTAAATAAAGTTTTCATTCATTCATTCATTCAATGTGTTTTTTAGGTTAAGTTAATTTGTTTAACAATATTGCAAAGACATGTGACACTAAGAGACAAGTAGAAATAAGATGGATTTATGTTGTTATTGTTTGATCTGTGATTGATTGTATTTCATGTGTTCCACAGTTCTCACCGTCCAGATTTGAAAGAAATCCCACCAGTACTATAAAGAACGTGTTGCTGTCATCATTGCATAAGAGGGAATTACACTAGGGCTTCATAGTCTTCGGTGAGTTTGATGTACCCATATGTCTTGCGATGGTCTGTTGATTGTCTGCATCTGATGTAATTTACTCCCACATGCACAATGACTGTATGTGCAGACGGATAGCGCTCCACAATAGTTGGAATATGTTTAATTATATCAAGGACTTTTGCACCAGAAAAGGAGTATGAGATGCCCTTGGGAATCGGGACGTTTCTTACGATGGAATCCCCCACGAGGATGTATTCGGGAGGAGAAAAGAAAGAGGGCTTGCCATCACTTGCCGCAACAGTAGCAGCAGGAGGAGGTGGATGACTAGCAGCAGCTAAGCTAGCTGTAGCAGCGTTAGCAACAGTAGCAGGAGGAGGTGGAGGACTAGCAGCAGCTAAGCTAGCTGTAGCAGCGTTAGCAACAGTAGCAGGAGGAGGTGGAGGACTAGCAGCAGCTAAGCTAGCTGTAGCAGCGTTAGCAACAGTAGCAGGAGGAGGTGGAGGACTAGCAAAAAAATTAAATCTAATCTACGAATTCCAATCTGGCTTCAGAACATCCCACTCCACTCATGCCTTCTCTATTTAAACGACCACATCAAACAAGAGGTGGACGCGGGCAAATACTGCGGCATGGTCATGCTGGACCTACAAAAGGCCTTCGACACTGTCAATCACACCATTCTGTTTGTCAAGCTAAAAGCAATTGGTTTTGATAGTCTATCAGTGAACTGGATGCAATCCTACCTGGAGGGGAGAGAACAGATGGTGGAGGTAAACTGTACCCTATCTCCCCCCCTCACAGTGAGCTGTGGTGTTCCACAAGGAAGCATACTAGGACCGCTACTGTTCCTAATTTATGCAAATGACATGTCGTCAGCTTGTGACTGCAACTTGTTCCTGTTTGCGGACGACTCAGCCCTGCTGGTCTCTGACAAGAACAAGTTACAGGTTGAAAAAAACCCTCAGCTCGGAACTAGGCAAAATCTGCATATGGCTTGCTGATAACAAACTATCATTACACATGGGCAAAACAGAGTCCATTCTCTTCGGTTCAAATAACAAACTCAGCAAGACCGACTGCTTCTCAGTTACAGTGGGTGACAATATTGTCACAAGGAAAGAAGAAATTACCTACCTGGGCTCCATCCTAGAGGCAAATCTTTCCTGTGACAAAATGGCATCCAATGTAATAAAAAAAGTCAACCAACAAACTCGATTCTTGTACTGGATCTCCTCACTGGTAAACAAGAATACCCTGAAGACTCTGGCAGGAGCACTCATTCAAGGGTACTACGACTATGCTTGCACCTCATGGTACCAAAGCACCTCAAAGGCGCTAAAAACAAAATTACAAACATCTCAAAACAAACTGGTCAGACTACTGCTTGACCTTACTCCTCGAACCCACCTCACCGCTGCCCATTTTGACAAACAAGGATGGCTTAGAGTAGACGACAGAGTACAGCAACTTGCAATGGGCCTGGTCTACAAGATACACTACACGACCAAGGTACCCATGTACATGTCAAAATACTTCCCAAAGGTCAGTGAATACCACGATCACAACACCAGAGGGAGCTCCACAAATCATGTTAAACCCAGATTCGGCTCAAACAAGGGACTAAACACGTTTCGCAATTATGCCACATCAATGCGGAACGCCCTACCCAAAGCTGTAAAGGAATGTGAATCACTACCCACAAACAGTACTGTATTTGCAAATCTGATATGTCATAAATGTATAGATGTAGCAGTACTGTCTATCTGTATGTCATGTATGTCATATATGTTATAATGAATTGAAAATGGGGGACCCTGATGTAAACCAGACGAAAGTCTTTCTCTGGTCTGCATCCCCTTAACAATTGTATGTATTCAGTCATCAGCAGCAGCTAAGCTAGCTGTAGCAGCGTTAGCAACAGTAGCAGGAGGAGGTGGAGGACTAGCAGCAGCGTTAGTATTAGCAACAGGTGAGTTCAGGGAAGACTGGGCACCGGGGGGAACATTTCACTTACCGGAGGGAGAGAGAGAAGTAGACCGTGACCTGGAAACGTTGCTGCCGGCAGAAGTGCGTTTCCTACGCAAGGTAGAGAGAGAGAGGGAGGGAGAGAGAGAAACAGAGGGAGAGAGAGAATCAGAAGTGCGTTTCCTACGCAAGGTAGAGAGGGGGAGAGGGAGAGAGAGAATCAGAAGTGTGTTTCCTACATGAGGTAGAGAGGGGGAGAGGGAGAGGGAGGGAGAGAGAGAGAATCAGAAGTGTGTTTCTTACATGAGGTAGAGCGGGGCAGAGGGAGAGAGAGAATCAGAAGTGTGTTTCCTACATGAGGTAGAGAGGGGGAGAGGGAGAGAGAGAGAGAGAATCAGAAGTGTGTTTCTTACATGAGGTAGAGAGGGGCAGAGGGAGAGAGAGAATCAGAAGTGTGTTTCTTACATGAGGTAGAGAGGGGCAGAGGGAGAGAGAGAATCAGAAGTGTGTTTCCTACATGAGGTAGAGAGGGGGAGAGGGAGAGAGAGAATCAGAAGTGCGTTTCCTGCGAGGTCGCTCTTCAGCGTCTTGGACCAGGCAGCTAGTCCAGCGGTGCTGCGCGGCCGAATTGGAGAAATCGCAGGGCAGTGAGACGGTGACGCTTCACCGTGGAGATGAAGAGGTTCCTCATCATCACTCAGGGGATCAGGAGACAGCGGCGAGGTCAGCCTCCTTTTCTTTGGCCCCAATCCTTTGGTCTCCACGAGGGCCAGGAGGATGGCTTGCTACTGGCGGCTAGCGTTAGCCTCGGAGGATAATCAGCCAGCGAAGCCACGCAGCTACACTGGAGGGCCCGATCTGGGGAAGCTGCTCCCTGGATAACACCATGCTCGCCAGAAGAGGGTAATCCTGGGGCGTCGAAGCATTCTGACAGTGGAGTATAACGGTTTGAGAGCAGCGGGGAGTCCATGGGGTGGAAGAGAGGTAGGGATACCTTTCTTTCCCCCCTCACAACAGTCGCCCAGGAGGAGCGAGCAGGCGAGGGGACAGCTTACCGGAGGGGGAGAGAGAATTCTACTAAAACTGAATCAAACCATAAACAAGGTGGTCTGTTGGGATGTTGGATCCTAATGTGAAAAACTGTGATTTTATACCCTTGCTATTATTTGACTTATTAGTACTGTATATTTGTATATCTTGTATGTCATAAATGTCACTATGAATTGAAAATGGGGGACCCTGATGTAAACGAGACGAAAGTCTTTCTCTGGTCTGCATCCCCTTAACAATTGTGTGTATTGAGCCGTACTGTATTGTACCCATTCTGCAATCTATTAATACAGTTTTCAATCAATCAATCAATTGGTATCCTGACAGTCTTCCCTCTTGTCCGACACCCACTCTTAATCTGCACTTTACACTTTATATATATATATATATTTATTCAAATGATTAATCCTTCACTGCACTGTCTTTGTCCTGTGTCTGTTGTTGCTGTTATGTGAAAAAAAAGATTTATGGAAAAATGCATATACTGTAATTGCTGTAACAATTACCAATGTTTGTAATCTAGGTGTCATTAATAATAATGGCTTATTAAAATAATCTGAATCAATCAGTAACGTCCAAAGCAATTTTTTTTTTTTTTTTTATATTTTTTTTTATTATTGCAGAACAAAAAGTTATTAAAAGTCAGTACTCAACACACAATGCATAATGAAACTTTCAGTAAAGGTGGTTATAATATATGCAAGTACAGAAACAGGATAAAACAAAAATAGTCTATAATAACATTTTAGCCGTATACAGTGTATATCCAACGAAATTACAATTATATAAATGTTAGTATATAATATACCCCTAATACCTATTTTCTAAAACCCTACACACATATGCTCCAGCTCAAACCCCCCCCTCCCAGACCCCCTCTTGGATAGTACCTCCATTATCCCTCACTCCTAACCAGACACCACCATTATAAGCTAGCTTTTATTCTCTCCACCACTTCTAACCACATTGACATTTTGGATTCATTGATCCCAAGAATTCTTGCTGTAGATATTTCTTGATATATCACATCAAGATATGTAAGAAACCACACTTTTCGGCAAATTTTTTCCGGTTGAAACCAACGTGATGCGATCAGTTTTTTAGCTACTGTGATACCCGATAAAACCAATCTTTTTAGTTGTGGATTCACTGCAAACTCAAAAACATCATTCAATAGTAATACCGCGGGGTGTACAGGTATATTCCAAAATACGAGTGTTGATAATTGTTGGGACACATCTTTCCAGAATGCCTTAACTGGTGGGCAGTCCCAATACATGTGCATAAATGTTCCTTCGTTCCCATTTGTACATTGGGAGCATTTGGAGTCTTGTATAAGCCCCATTTTGCACAGCCTTATAGGAGTCAAGTATGTCCTGTGAATATAGTTCAGATTGATTTGTTGATGATCCGGGTTCCTTGATGTAAGTCGGACATTTTCCCAGGCTCCTTGCCAATCAAAGTCATATTCCAGGTCTGGTATATCCCTCCTCCAGACAGTGTCTATTTGAAGGGTTTCATACGAGGACGTTAGTAATTGATAATAAAAACTTGATACAAAACCTCCCAATGTATCTCTTTCATAGAAAAATGTGTGGTATCTGTGGTGTTCAATTGGTACGAGTAATGGAACACCGTGAGATCTCATACAAAGTCGTAACTGTATGTAAAAAAGCCATGTGGACTCGGTGAGGTTAAACTTTATGCATATTTCGACATAACTACAGAGGCCCTTGTTATTAAAAATATCCCCTAATGAGTGTGGAATATTTTTACTTCACTATTTCATTCACTAGAAGTTAGTCTAATGAGAGAATATACTGTATAAGAGTGACTAAAGCTAAGAAAGGGATTAAAAGGAGATGTATTTCTATGGTTGGGGTTAACTTGTGGAACAATGCTGATATACATTTAAGAATAAGTCATTCGCTTTTGGTTTTCAAGAAAGTTTGTGTAGCTATTTTTGAGGGTTACAAATGTGAATAATCCTTATTTTGTTGTTTTTAGTTACAACAAATGGTGACTGTACTGTTCCCATGTGCAATAGTTTGTTTGGACAGTCGGCCTTCTCCTATAACGGGGCAAACATATGGAACTATCTGCCTACTGGCTTAAAACTGGAGTCCAATGTCAACGTCTTCAACAGAGGACTCTAAGTATGGCTGAAATCAAAGCAGCAGTGCTCACGTGTGTAGACGCAGACTGGTTTTGTTATTTTGATCATGGACTTGTTCTGGTAACTATTTGTTCTGATTTGTGATTTTAATTTTGTATTATACTGTTCATTTTATTCTATCTTTTAGAAAAGCCTCAATGGACTGGTGTTGAACAACACGCAAACAACACATCTGGTCTGTCCACTGTGACTGGTCAAATGTAGCTGTGGTGTCCATTTAAAAAATTAAATGTCATTAATTTACAACATGGAGAGATTGGTATGTGTCACAATCCTAAAAACAATATAAATAATACATAAGAACAGAGACCAATAGATTGATTCACCACTGAATTTACAAATGATTTAAATTCACAGACCAACTCTCCAGCCGTGGCCTAGAGGTTAGTGAAGCGAGCTTGTGACAGGAAAGGTTGCTGGTTCAACACCCCAGGCCCACAACCCATTGAGATACAGTGGTATCTGCTGTAGCCTGTATCATGTGCCCAATAAAGACCCAAGTGTTCTTCAGTTCTGTGTTCTGTGACCCGACTGACACCCAGGGGCAAACAGTAGCCCCCCAGAGTTAGACTGACACCCAGGGGCAAACAGTAGCCCCCCAGAGTTAGACTGACCCCCAGGGGCAAACAGTAGCCCCTCAGAGTTAGACTGACACCCAGGGGCAAACAGTAGCCCCTCAGAGTTAGACTGACCCCCAGGGGCAAACAGTAGCCCCTCAGAGTTAGACTGACACCCAGGGGCAAACAGTAGCCCCTCAGAGTTAGACTGACCCCCAGGGGCAAACAGTAGCCCCTCAGAGTTAGACTGACCCCCAGGGGCAAACAGTAGCCCCCCAGAGTTAGGCTGACCCCCAGGGGCAAACAGTAGCCCCCCAGAGTTAGGCTGACCCCCAGGGGCAAACAGTAGCCCCCCAGAGTTAGATATATCAACAAGCCGCCATCTTTAAATGCCTCCGTGAGCTATTTATCCAATGTACCACTTATTTTTCAGCCAAGAAAATGCAATAAACAAAATGGATACATTCACTGTGTGTTCTACCTCTCATTTGTTGATGAAACAAAACTTACTTCAACACAATTGACCACCAAGAGCGGAGTTTAGTCTCATCTGCGCCGATTTTGTTAGATTACATGCTAACGCGATAGGAATATGCCATTATAACAGTATAGCATTGTGGCTAGCAGCTAACGTTAGCTCACGTTAGCCAGCCAGCACCAAACTGATGATATCAGGAGCTATCAGTAGCTAGATAACATTAGACAACGCCTCATGCATTAAACAAAGGTGAATAGATGACTGGGCCATTTTGTTTAATGCTTGTTAAGATTGAAAGAGGAGCTCTGAGCTAACAGGGTCTGGTAGCTAACGTTAGCTCACGTTAGCCAGCTGCTCATGCAATCCTTAATGCTAGCAGAATGAATGGATGTAAACTTTATTTAACAGATTGCAGAATGGGTACAATACAATACGGCTCAATACAAACAATTGTTAAGGGAATGCAGACTGTTGTAGCTTGGACTGGGGTCCTTATAACAATAACTTGACACCACATGGTAGCTGCAGCTATTTGGGACAGCTGTCGTAACCGGACGTTGGTGAGGGCACGCAGATGTCGGTATCTACTGCGCATGGGCGTTGAGCAACAACGGCTCCACGCAGATTACACGTTGTCTGCGAGTTTTGGCGAGTATCCAAAACGAAAACACCTTTTCAGCGTTCCCGCTAGGGCAACGCGTTTTCCTGACAAAACGGCATTTCTATTTAACTGGGACAGCAAACGTATTCATTCAGCAACAAAACAAAAACAAAAACGCCTAGTCTAACCATGGCCTGACTGACCCCCAGGGGCAAACAGTAGCCCCCCAGAGTTAGACTGACCCCCAGGGGCAAACAGTAGCCTCTTTATGGAAGAGAGGGGGGGGGGGCTATACCACTATCTTTATGGAAGAGAGGGGGAGCTATACCACTATCTTTATGGAAGAGAGGGGGAGGGAGAGCTATACCACTATCTTTATGGAAGAGGGGGGAGGGGGAGCTATACCACTATCTTTATGGAAGAGAGGGGGAGGGGGGAACTATACCACTATCTTTATGTAAGAGAGGGGGAGGGGGGAGCTATACCACTATCTTTATGGAAGAGAGGGGGAGGGGGGAGCTATACCACTATCTTTATGGAAGAGAGGGGGAGGGGGGAGCTATACCACTATCTTTATGGAAGAGAGGGGGAGGGGGGAGCTATACCACTATCTTCATAGAAGGGAGGGGGAGCTATACCACTATCTTCATAGAAGATAGGTGGAGGGGGGAGCTATACCACTATCTTTATAGAAGAGAGGGGGAGGGGGGAGCTATACCACTATCTTTATGGAAGAAAGGGGGAGGAGGGAGCTATACCACTATCTTTATGGAAGAGGGGGGAGGGGGAGGGGGGAGCTATACCACTATCTTTATGGAAGAGGGGGGAGGGGGGAGCTATACCACTATCTTTATGGAAGAGAGGGGGAGGGGGGAGCTATACCACTATCTTTATGGAAGAGGGGGGGAGGGGGGAGCTATACCACTATCTTTATGGAAGAGGGGGGAGGGGGAGCTATACCACTATCTTTATAGAAGAGAGGGGGAGGGGGGAGCTATACCACTATCTTTATGGAAGAGGGGGGAGGGGGAGCTATACCACTATCTTTATAGAAGAGAGGGGGAGGGGGGAGCTATACCACTATCTTTATGGAAGAGAGGGGGAGGGGGGAGCTATACCACTATCTTTATGGAAGAGAGGGGGAGGGGGGAGCTATACCACTATCTTTATGGAAGAGGGGGGAGGGGGAGCTATACCACTATCTTCATAGAAGAAAGGGGGGGGGGGGGGCTATACCACTATCTTTATGGAAGAGAGGGGGAGGGGGGAGATATACCACTATCTTTATAGAAGAGAGGGGGAGGGGGAGCTATACCACTATCTTTATGGAAGAGAGGGGGAGGGGGGAGCTATACCACTATCTTTATAGAAGAGAGGGGGAGGGGGGAGCTATACCACTATCTTTATGGAAGAGAGGGGGAGGGGGAGCTATACCACTATCTTTATGGAAGAGAGGGGGAGGGGGGAGCTATACCACTATCTTTATAGACGAGAGGGGGAGGGGGAGCTATACCACTATCTTTATAGAAGAGAGGGGGAGGGGGAGCTATACCACTATCTTTATAGACGAGAGGGGGAGGGGGAGCTATACCACTATCTTTATAGACGAGAGGGGGAGGGGGAGCTATACCACTATCTTTATAGAAGAGAGGGGGAGGGGGAGCTATACCACTATCTTTATAGACGAGAGGGGGAGGGGGAGCTATACCACTATCTTTATAGAAGAGAGGGGGAGGGGGAGCTATACCACTATCTTTATAGACGAGAGGGGGAGGGGGAGCTATACCACTATCTTTATAGAAGAGAGGGGGAGGGGGGAGCTATACCACTATCTTTATGGAAGAGAGGGGGAGGGGGAGCTATACCACTATATTTATGGAAGAGGGGGGAGGGGGAGCTATACCACTATCTTTATAGAAGAGAGGGGGGGGGGGAGCTATACCACTATCTTCATAGAAGAAAGGGGGGGGGGGGGGGGGGCTATACCACTATCTTTATGGAAGAGAGGGGGAGGGGGAGCTATACCACTATCTTTATGGAAGAGAGGGGGAGGGGGGAGCTATACCACTATCTTCATAGAAGAAAGGGGGGGGGGCTATACCACTATCTTTATGGAAGAGAGGGGGAGGGGGAGCTATACCACTATATTTATGGAAGAGAGGGGGAGGGGGGAGCTATACCACTATCTTCATAGAAGAGAGGGGGAGGGGGGGCTATACCACTATCTTTATAGAAGAGAGGGGGAGGGGGGGCTATACCACTATCTTTATAGACGAGAGGGGGAGGGGGGAGCTATACCACTATCTTCATAGAAGAGAGGGGGAGGGGGAGCTATACCACTATCTTTATGGGAGAGAGGGGGAGGGGGAGCTATACCACAATATTTATAGAAGAGAGGGGGGGGGAGCTATACCACTATCTTTATGGGAGAGAGGGGGAGGGGGAAGCTATACCACTATCTTTATAGAAGAGAGGGGGAGGGGGGAGCTATACCACTATCTTTATGGAAGAGAGGGGGAGGGGGGAGCTATACCACTATCTTTATAGAAGAGAGGGGGAGGGGGAAGCTATACCACTATCTTTATAGAAGAGAGGGGGAGGGGGGAGCTATACCACTATCTTTATAGAAGAGAGGGGGAGGGGGAGCTATACCACTATCTTTATAGAAGAGAGGGGGAGGGGGAAGCTATACCACTATCTTTATGGGAGAGAGGGGGAGGGGCGAGCTATACCACTATCTTTATGGGAGAGAGGGGGAGGGGGAAGCTATACCACTATCTTTATGGGAGAGAGGGGGAGGGGGGAGCTATACCACTATCTTTATGGGAGAGAGGGGGAGGGGGAAGCTATACCACTATAATAATAATAATTTAGGACCTGCTCCGAGGTCATCAATCGGCACACATGCGATGCATGCATGCAATTCGTATCTGCGATTAACCCATCCCGTCGTCCTTCCCCCCCAAGGGCAGCCGGGAGCAGACAGGCGTCAACGTGAGCCGCGCCAGGGGACCAATCCAAGTGCTCCTGTCCGTCTTCGTCAAGGAAGCCACAGCGTTAGCGATCTATTGTTGTGCATGTTTTTCCATTGGGTTTATCTTATCGGGGGGGAAACCCTTGCGAGCACGGGGAGAACATGCAAACATACCACTATCTTTATAGAAGAGAGGGGGAGGGGGAAGCTATACCACTATCTTTATGGAAGAGAGGGGGGGGGGGAGCTATACCACTATCTTTATAGAAGAGAGGGGGGGGGGAGCTATACCACTATCTTTATGGGAGAGAGGGGGAGGGGGAAGCTATACCACTATCTTTATAGAAGAGAGGGGGAGGGGGAAGCTATACCACTATCTTTATGGAAGAGAGGGGGAGGGGGGAGCTATACCACTATCTTTATAGAAGAGAGGGGGAGGGGGGAGCTCTACCACTATCTTTATGGAAGAGAGGGGGAGGGGGGAGCTATACCACTGACGTACTGGTGAGCAACACCGGCGCCCCCCAGGGAACTGTGCTGTCACCCTTCCTCTTCACCCTCTACACCTCAGACTTCTGCCGCAACTCCAGCGGGTGCCACCTGCAGAAGTTCTCAGACGACTCCTCCATCGTAAGCTACATCACCGACGATGATGAGGAGGAGTACAGAGCCCTGGTGGAGAGCTTCGTGGGGTGGAGCGACAGCAACCACCTCCAACTCAACACCAGTAAGACCAAGGAGCTGGTGGTGGACTTCCGGAGGGGCAAGAAGAGGCCCCCCCCGATTCCCATCTCCATCCGAGGGGTGGATGTGGAGATGGTGGACTCATACAAGTTCCTTGGGGTACACCTGAACAATAAACTGGACTGGTCGGACAACACAGAGGCCCTCTACAGGAAGGGACAGAGCAGGCTGTTCTTCCTGAGGAGACTCAGGTCCTTCAATGTGTGCAACAAACTGCTGTAGTCTTTTTACCAGTCTGTTGTGGCCAGCATCCTCTTCTATGCTGTGGCATGCTGGGGGAGGCTACATCAACTCAAGGGACACCAACAAGCTCAACAAGCTGGTGAGGAAGGCTAGCTCTGTGGTGGGAGTCGAGCTACCTAGACTTGAGGTGATGGTAGAGAGGGGGATGATAAGGAAGCTGGATGCCATCATGGAGAACCCCTACCACCCCCTCTACGACGAGCTAGTCAAGATGAGAAGCTCGTTCAGCCACAGACTCATCCCCCCCCGACACTCAACTAACCGCCTCGGACAGTCCTTCATACCAGCGGCCATCAGGCTCCACAACAGTGGGCAGCGACTAGCAGCCTCCAGGCCCCACAACAGGGGGCAGCGACAGCGACTGCTACCAGACATTGACCTGGGACTTATAGGAACCCAAGGGGGACAAAGTAGACTACCCTGGTACTTTGATTAATGTATACTCAGTAGATAGTAAATTATTATAACACTACCTCCTGCATACTGCACCTCATGTGACACTGTGAATAATGTGAATATTCCTCAGCTAGTCAGATAGTAAATTATATTGACCATATTGATCAAATTGTTTACACTGCCTGTGTTGTCTTTTACTACCTGTATACTGTGTTGTTTTACTACCTGTACCCCTCCCCCCCTCCCCCCCATGCTGCTATGATGCCTGAATTTCCCCAAGGGGATCAATAAAGGAATATCTTATCTTATCTTATCTTATCTTTATAGAAGAGAGCAGAGGCGTATTTAGACCACTATCACTAGGGCACGTGCCCTAGTGATGATCATCTGTGCCCCAGTGATGAAAAAAAAAATAAAAAAAATGTTTTTTTTTTTTTTTTTTTTTTTTAACAAATGTTTTTTATTTTCCCTTTTTTAACATGATCAAATGATCATTTAACATGATCAAATAATTATTATAATATTTTTTACTTCGCTTTGAAATATTATAGTGAAATATTTTGCACTGCATTTATCTTGTTGAAATCCTCCAACAGGCTCTTTTTTGTAAGTTGACTGGTTTGCACACCAATAATACAGTGCAATAATAGAATAGTAGAATAGATAGTAAAATTATGCAATAGAATGGCCAGAGTAAAATAGTGCTACAGTACAATCAACAGCGGGGTGTATTAGAAGGCTATGGTGAAGAGGTACGTTTTTAGCTTATTTCTGAAAATATTAAGAGATCTAGCTTCCCTAATGTCCATAGGTAGTGTGTTCCATAACTTTGGTGCATAGTTAGCAAAGGCTGCATCCCTGATTTTCTTTAGACTGTGGCTTGGAACCTTCAATAGACCAGTAGTAGATGATCACTTACTTGTAACTTCGGGTTTGATCCAAGGAGTAAGTTGCCCCATATTGCTCTGTAACATTTCTCTTTTTGTTATAGGACCGACTAGTAGGATTTCAGTTTTGCCCTCATTTAATTTTAGGAAGTTGTTCGTCATCCATTTGTTTATTGCTAAGAGACAGGCGGAAATGGAGTTTATAGCTGTGTGATCATTTGGTTCAGCGGAGATGTACAATTGTGTGTCATCTGCGTAACTATGGAAACATACATTGTGCTTTCTAATGATGTCTCCTCAATGTTCAATGTTCAATGCAATGTTCAATGCAAGTAAAGCACTTTAAACTTTAAGTATGACTAAATGCTTTATTGACTATATATATAGTAACTGTTCCAAAATGCATAGATTTCTATGTATTTTAGGGGTTTGGGTGGCTAGCTCTTTTTAATTAATATAAATGTCAGATTGTTTTATTTATTTCATAGATTTCTATGCATTTCAGGAGTTTGGGGGGCTGGCTCCCCAAAATAATTAAATAACATAACCCTAACCTAACCATAAAACCGAAATAAAGTTAAAAAAAAATAGTTACAAAATCCACCCATTTTCGCCCACAAACCGGCCAAAACCGGCCAAATTTTTTCCGCGGTCGCGCTACGCGCTCCCGCTTCGTAGTTGTTGGTGCCCTTCTGTGCCCTACTGAAGTGCTGGGTCTAGATACGCCCCTGGAAGAGAGGGGGAGGGGGGGCTATACCACTATCTTTATAGACGAGAGGGGGAGGGGGGAGCTATACCACTATCTTCATAGAAGAGAGGGGGAGGGGGGAGCTATACCACTATCTTTATGGGAGAGAGGGGGAGGGGGAAGCTATACCACTATATTTATAGAAGAGAGGGGAGGGGGAGCTATACCACTATCTTTATAGAAGAGAGGGGGAGGGGGGAGCTATACCACTATCTTTATGGAAGAGAGGGGGAGGGGGGAGCTATACCACTATCTTTATAGAAGAGAGGGGGAGGGGGGAGCTATACCACTATCTTTATAGAAGAGAGGGGGAGGGGGAGCTATACCACTATCTTTATAGAAGAGAGGGGGAGGGGGAGCTATACCACTATCTTTATGGAAGAGAGGGGGAGGGGGGAGCTATACCACTATCTTTATGGAAGAGAGGGGGAGGGGAGCTATACCACTATCTTTATGGAAGAGAGGGGGAGGGGGGAGATATACCACTATCTTTATGGAAGAGAGGGGGAGGTGGAGCTATACCACTATCTTTATGGAAGAGAGGGGGAGGGGGGAGCTATACCACTATCTTTATAGAAGAGAGGGGGAGGGGGGAGCTATACCACTATCTTTATGGAAGAGAGGGGGAGCTATACCACTATCTTTATAGAAGAGAGGGGAGGGGGAGCTATACCACTATCTTTATGGAAGAGAGGGGGAGGGGGGGCTATACCACTATCTTTATAGAAGAGAGGGGGAGGGGGGAGCTATACCACTATCTTTATGGAAGAGAGGGGGAGGGGGGGCTATACCACTATCTTTATGGAAGAGAGGGGGAGGGGGGAGCTATAGGGTTAAAAAGACACTAGTTCTTTGTTGCTTCAGAAATATCTGGAACTAGTAGCTCCATTTGTCAGGGTCAAGGAGCTGCTGATTTCTACATTTTCTCCTTTCCTACCTGCTGTATGTCCCTTATCTGCTGCATCCTGGTTCAACAGCGTAGAGGTCTGATGGGAGGAACATGGTGGAGGGACAGAGACGAACATACACCAGTAATATTAAGTACCGTTGAAGCATAATAATAAAATCAATATAATTGAAAAAACTGCATTTGGATATTCTGTGTGGTTTTGTTAAGAGAGAAGACGAAAAATGTGTTTAAATGTGTTTTTGAATTGAAGATAGATTGGAGACTCCATACATGGGTCATTGTGATCATTTAGGATGTGGCTACTTTAATTTTGAAATCATACTTTATTTACATGTCTGGTGAATAGGATACATTGTCACTCAAACCGCTCCTACCCAATTTCCATCAACAAATGCTGCTCACTTGGTCCCTCATTTATAAACATGATTTCTCGCCTCACAAATGTTTTATTGTGAATAATATTAACATATATTGGTGGTTCACAAATGGTTCACAAATAATATTATCTTGGTGAGACAGTTATTTAATGATGATCGACCTTTGCTTATGTAGACACCTGAATATGTCTAACAATAATTCAATGTGCCTAACTAATTCCTTGTACTCTACTGTGTTCATGATAACGTTGTGTAACTCGCTGACCCGTATTGATTCTCCATATACTAATATTGACATTTAGTAGTGGGACATGGCACTGGACTGCCGCCAGGGGGAGCTGGTGCGACGTTGGGCTGGTGACGGCAGGTGAGGGAGAGGCTGGCGGAAGGAGGAGCTCAGACAACGAGACGCTCTCTTCGTCGTTTTCCAGTGAAGCAAGCAGACGTGTGGAGCAGGAGCTCCCGACCCTAAAGACACGCGAAATACGACTCCTGCCACGGTGTGGGATAGTAACGTCATATGCGACAGTTTAGCTTCCCAGTATAGTGCTTAGGGTACGTACGAACCAAGAAGAAGACGTTCTACTGCCAGAGTGTGCTGTGGATATTTCACGCGCTGCGTTTAGTAAAGTATAGGCGAAAGGCTAGGGGGTCGCACTGACTCAAAGCTTAGCTTCAAGTATAGGCCTGTTAGCACAGTTAACTCGCGCGTCGCTCCACCGTCTCCCAGCCCCGCAGCGGACACCGCAACAGACGTCGCCGGACCGCACCCACCTCCAGCATTCTCCTAGCCGACAGCCAGCCCAGCTTTTGCCTGCCTAACTTCAGCCGAGCCAGCCCCTCGCTATCACAGGTGACAACCACGGGGCCGTTCGACGGCCATCTCGCGTCACAGACATTCGTTGCGGGAGCAGGCCAGCACTCGGTAGGTACACTCAAGCCAGGTACTGTTAGCGCTCCGAGCGCTGGAACTTTATCGGCGAACATTCTCCTTTTCGAGAGCATGCCCTCTAAGGGCGAAGAGCATAAATACATTGAACTGGCACGTGCACCAGTGACTATGGGCGCCCCGACGTTTGTTGTTTTAGGTAAATGCCGGCTTAGATAGGCTTTTTGTTTCAACTGTGGGCCCACTGTATTTTCTGGTTACATGTGTTGTGTGGTCAAGTTGTGCAGACAGCACGTGTGTATAATAATAATCTTTCCCATCGAATAGCTCGCAGAGCTCGCCAGTACCCTCTCTCTCCTACGGGTGAATGAAAAGTATCTTAACCCTTACGGGGACCTGTTTCATTACTGTAGAGTGTAAGATCTAAGTGCCATGCATTGTGCCTTGTATTGATTGCATGCTAACTTATATAAAAGGAGAGGCGTACAAATGGGATTGCTGTGTGTGTGTCAGTTAATGTGCATTATTGTTTAACCCCTTCCTTTCGATTAATGTGCATTACTGCTTAACCCCTTCTTAGCCACGGCATATGTACCATTGGGGCAGGTGTTCTGGACAGGTCTCCGCTCGTCAACAAGGAACGGTACTGCTTTGGGGAGAAATTATATCATCTATCACTACTGCCACCGGGTGTGAGAGGGTGTGGGAAGTATTAGGGGAAGTGTGGGTTTTTGGGGAATTACTGTAAGTCGCCCTGGAGGGCAAGAAGGACCAGCGCAGAACCCCTAGGTTTGTAAACCCTAGGCCCCATCCGCTCCCTCTGCTAAATCCCAATTCTAATACCCCTACACTACAGTCGGGGATCTGCTGTGTTCCCACTACCTGGTGACAGTGCACATCTACTCTCATAAAGTAAAAAACTGAGTGCCCTCCAACCTAACAAGGCCACTGGCCATGACAATATCCCCTCCAAATTCCTCAAGAGACTCAGCAGCCGCCATCACCCAAGTCATCACACACATAATAAACCTCTCCATAAAACAGGGACACGTACCCAAAGACTTCAAAATTGCGAGAGTAACCCCCCTGCACAAAAAGGGCAGAAAATTAGACCCAGGCAACTACCGCCCTGTTTCTATTCTTATCTCCATCTCGAAAGTCATGGAAAAGATAGTATACGAACAGGTCGAAAAGTACCTTGCGGGTAAAAATCGAATCTACAAATTCCAATCTGGCTTCAGAACATCCCACTCCACTGACACATGCCTTCTCTATTTGAACGACCACATCAAACAAGAGGTGGACGCGGGCAAATACTGCGGCATGGTCATGCTGGACCTACAAAAGGCCTTCGACACTGTCAATCACTCCATTCTGATTGACAAGCTAAAAGCAATTGGTTTTGATAGTAATCCTACCTGGAGGGGATGAATGAATGAATGAATGGATGAATGAATGAATGAATGAATGAATGAATGAATGAATGAAAACTTTATTTAACAGATTGCAGAATGGGTACAATACAGTACGGCTCAATACACACAATTGTTAAGGGGATGCAGACCAGAGAAAGACGTTTTTTTTCATTTCATTTCATATTGACATTTAAGACACTCAACATACATGACATTTATGGCATAGGGACATATAGGTATTTAGTACTGATACATTTGTGACATATACGGTATTCAAATATACAGTACTGCTACTCATAGATCCTGACAGATTATATACATATGATGGGGAGGGGACTGTACATTAGGAGGTGGTGAGTGGGTGGGAGAGAAATATACATATACGGCGGGGAGAGAATATAAACATGCGGTGGGGAGGAGACTGTCTATTAGGAGGGGGTGGGGGTGGGGGGTTTGGACATTTACGGTACGGGAGAGAACAGATGCTGGAGGTAAACGGTACCCTATCCCCCCCCCCTCCCAGTGAGCTGTGGTGTTCCACAAGGAAGCATACTAGGACCGCTACTGTTCCTAATTTATGCAAATGACATGTCGTCAGCTTGTGACTGCAACTTGTTCCTGTTCGCGGATGACTCAGCCCTGCTGGTCTCTGACAAAGTTACAGGTTGAAAAAACCATCAGCTCTGAACTAGGCAAAATCTGCACCTGGCTCGCTGATAACAAACTATCATTACACCTGGGCAAAACAGAGTCCATTCTCTTCGGTTCAAATAACAAACTCAGCAAGACCGACGGCTTCTCAGGCAGGGTGTCCGCGGGACCTTAAAAAGTCTTAAAAAGTCTTAAATTCAACTATCAACTATTAAGGCCTTAATTTGTCTTAAAATGTCTTAAATCCGACTTTCGGAGGTCTTAAAAACATGCCATGTCATCTTATGTTTCATTGTGAAATCTGGGGGGAAACTATTAACGGGAGATAAATCAGGCTTTTTTTTTTCTTTCACGCAAACGGTACGCAGTGGGGCGGAACCTTAATGTGGTCCTTAATGTGTGTCGCCGTCGGGAGCTATTTCAGAACACCGGAGCATAGGTAACACGTTATTCAAGCCGTAGCGATAACGCTGACGTTTAGTTTAATTGATTTGTATTTATTTGCACTCGTTAATTTAACATGGGAAAGTGCAAATTTAATGAGAACTGGCTCGAAAACCCTCTGTTTGCACCGTGGTTGGTCCCAGTGAAAGATAATTACGAGGCCCGCTGCAAACTCTGCAAAAAGGATTTTAAACTGGGAACGATGGGAATAAAAGCAGTCGAGTCACACATGCACAGCGCTAAGCATGTTTACCTCTGCAAAAACCCGCCTGCAGACAACTTCAATATCAAATTTATTTTCGACGGCGACGCTGTCCACATCAACTGCTGAGGGACAGGTAGGTCTACCACCAATTACATCTGCACCTGTCCGGCTAACGTTCGGCTCCACGCCAACCCTTGAAGCTGAGGTACTGTGGGTTCTAAATACGGTCGCAAAGCATCAGTCCTACAATGGAAATGAGGGACTAGGAGAGGTGTTTCAAGCGATGTTCCCTGACTCTGAAGTCGCTAAAACATTCACGTGTGGAAAAGATAAAACGTCCTACATAGCCAGGTTTGGATTGGCTTCTTGCATCCAAAAAATCTCTTCACGGATGTAAACAAGGGCAAGGACACGTTTGTGTTGATGAGAGTGAGAGCTTCACCCCACCCTATGTATTTATTTTCTACCACACACCTACCCCCTCCTAATGTACAGTCTCCTCCCCATCATATATATATGTTAGGATCTATGGGTAACAGTACTGTATATTTGCATATCATATATGTCACAAATGTAACAGTAATATATACATGTATGTCCCTATGCCATAAATGTCATGATGTCATGTATGTTGTGCATGTCATAAATGTCACTATGAATTGAAAATGAGGGACCCTGATGTAAACAAGACAAACGTCTTTCTCTGGTCTGCATCCCCTTATTATTGTGTGTATTGAGCTGTACTGTATTGTACCCATTCTGAAATCTGTTAAATAAAGTATTCATTCAACCAAACCACAAAAACAAAACAACTGGATGAATGAAAACTTTATTTAACAGATTGCAGAATGTGTACAATACAGTACAGCTCAATACACACAATAATAAGGGGATGCAGACCAGAGAAAGACGTTTGTCTTGTTTACATCAGGGTCCCCCATTTTGAATTCATATTGACATACACAACATAGAATAGATAGAATAGAAATACTTTTATTATCCCGTGGGAAATTTGACACTGCAAATCGCTCAACATTTAAACATTTAGACAGGACAGGTCACGAATTAGAATAATAACACAAATCAATCAAGTTGCCTAGGATAAGAGTAGAGTAAAATAGAATAAAAATGAAATAAAATATACAGAAATAAATACAGTAAAAACATACATGACATCATGACATTTATGGCATAGGGACATACATGATGACATACAGGTATATACTGTAGTACTGTTACATTTGTGACATATACGATATGCAAATAATATACAGTACTGTTACCCAGAGATCCTAACAGAAAATATTATATATATATGATGGGGATGAGACTGTACATTAGGAGGGGGGGGGGGGCTGGACATTTACGGTGGCCAGTTTCGAATTGCAGTCTCCCGTAGGTGCTCTTTAAGAGCGGTTTTGAATGTGGGCAGGGGTAAAAATGGGTTTTAGGAGTGAGGTTAAGCAGTAGTCTGACCAGTTTGTTTTGTGATGTTTGTAATCTTGTTTTTAGTGCCTTTGAGGTGCTTTGGTACCATGAGGTGCAGGCATAGTCGTAGTACCCTTGAATGAGTACTGAGAGTACCCATGATTTTTGCCATTTTGTTATCGTGAAATTGGTATTAAATTTAATTCTGAGTGGCATTAAAAAGTCTTAAAAAGCCTTAAATCTGACTGGGCTAAACCTGCAGATACCCTGTCAGGGCTGTACAGTGTGACGAGGTTGTCGCAAATTGCCCCTTAATTTGGCCCGTGCGAGTGGTAAATAATATTTGGGGGCAACCTTGCGAGTAGTGATTTCAACCCTTCATTCGCATTTCACTCCTAAATTAATCCATACAAATTGGATAAAAAAAATAGTAAAACATTAGCCTACAACCAGGGCTGTACAATGCGACATAATGTTGCGGTGCTATGAAGAAATCTGTCGGCGATGAATGAATTTACTGCATAGCTGCGCGTACTGTGAAGTAAATCTGGGCCACGCTATTCTACTTGGTAGTTGTAGTCTATCGTGTGATTAAATACCATGTCTGCGTAGAGTCCATACATCCAACACCAAATCCCATAATTCTTAGCGAACAATCTAATCGAAACTGAATGTGGGCTATTGCATCGCCAAAGAAGAACTTCCTTTCAATAAGTTTAAGCCGCAAATTTTGCTCTGCAAGAAGAACGGAGCGGATATCAGTCCATCTTATGACAACCACGTCCGATGTGGAGAGATGATAGAGACCATAGCAGATGAAATTAAGTCGGATCTGGCAGTGATGATTGACGGGTCGGGGACACACTTCTAACGTTCAGCCATGCATTAGGTGAGTAGCCCACTATTAGGACGTGAAATACTGGCTACTTAAATTTCCCTCCGGGATCAATAAAGTATCAACCTATCTATATCTATCTAATAATGAGACAATATGCAAATAAGATAATACTAATAATGGTCACGGTTCCCCGTATGAAAGTGGCTTGCAACTTACTGCTGGTAAAATCGCTGTTTATTTCTCGTTTTGCATAGTATTACATTCCTCTTCTATAAACAATCAAAGTCCCACCGTAAGAGCCTCATACGGGTCAATTAATCCTTTTTGATTAGAGTCTTTCCTTCGAGCTAAGTTGAACTGAACATTTCACTGTCAAAAGCGCAAACGTAAACAAGGTTGCGTCGCAACACGGTTTTCAAAATAAAGGTCACATATACAAATACTGTAGTAGGCCTCTCAATTCTTATAAAAAAAAGTCCCGGATATACATAAACATTCATTGGCATAGATCTCTATAAACGGCCCAACACATTGATCACTTTAGGCACACCCTGAAACCAGTAACATCACAAATATGAAGCGGGTAATTACCCATACAAATTATAAACCTTTCATGGGGTTATTTACAATAATAATAATTTATTTTATTTATAAAGCACTTTTCATTGTGAGACAAAGGTATGCAGAGTTTCTTGTCCTCCTGATTAATGCAATGGTGTGTGTGTGTTGTGATGATCTCATTCAAGGAGCACTACAAGCACGCACACACACACAGTTTGTTGTTTTTGTTCTATTAGTGATTTACACACTCTCAGTTGGTTCATTATAAAAGATACAAACCTGAAAACAAAAGCACTTAAATGTTAAATAAAAGGACCACAGTAATGAGGCAGGAGGAACATATTTTTTTGCACTATAATGGTCAAATTGTTATTAAAAAATGTGCCCCTAAAGAATATTCTGTGCCCCTAAATTTCTCATTTAGGGGCAACTGTGCCCCTAGTGAAAAAGCTTAGCATACAGCCCTGCTTCTCAGTTACAGTGGGTGACAATATTGTCACAAGGAAAGATGAAATTACATACCTAGGTTCCATCCTAGAGGCAAATCTTTCCTGTGACAAAATGGCATCCAATGTAATAAAAAAAGTCAACCAACAAACTCGATTCATGTACCGGATCTCCTCTCTGGTAAACAAGAATACCCTGAAGACTCTGGCAGGAGCACTAATTTAAGGGTACTACGACTATGTTTGCACCTCAAAGGCGCTAAAAACAAAATTACAAACATCTCAAAACAAACTGGTCAGACTACTGCTTGACCTTACTCCTAGAACCCACCTCACCCCTGCCCACTTTGACAACCTAGGATGGCTTAGAGTAGACGACAGAGTACAGCAACTTGCAATGGGCCTGGTCTACAAGATACACTACACGACCAAGGTACCCATGTACATGTCAAAATACTTCCCAAAGGTCAGTGAATACCACGATCACAACACCAGAGGGAGCTCCACAAATCATGTTAAACCCAAATTCGGCTCAAACAAGGGACTAAACACGTTTAGCAATTATGCCACATCAATGTGGAACACCCTACCCACAGCTGTAAAGGAATGTGAATCACTACCCACTTTCAAAACCACTCTCAAAGAGCACCTACGAGAGACTGCAATTCGAAAGTGGCCCCTGTAAATGTCCTAACGCAACCCCCTCCAATGTACAATAAATGTCCTATTAAACCCAATAATACACAAGACGCTCTTCTTGGGACCAAGTAAGGTTTAGTCGATAATCCAATGTAGTTACCCCCCCCCCCCCCCCACCACCTCCAATGTACAGTTTACCCCCCACCCCACCTACCCAGCCCCCCCCTCCTACCAACCTCCTACCTACCAACCTCCTCCAATGTACAGTTTCTTCGTCAAATGTATATACTGTATTTTTTACTGTATTTGTAAATCTGGTAGTCATAAATGTATAGTTGTAGCAGTACTGTCTATCTGTATGTCATGTATGTCATATGTTATGATGAATTGAAAATGGGGGACCCTGATGTAAACAAGATGAAAGTCTTTCTCTGGTCTGCATCCCCTTAACAATTGTGTACTGTGTATTGAGCTGTACTGTATTGTACCCATTCTGCAATCTGTTAATACAAATTTCAATCAATCAATCAAACCACCAACCTTCCAGGGGAAGCCCCCACCACTCATTAACCCCTCCCACAAGTCTGTACGATGAATGGTTCATGAGATATGAAATGGGCGGGGCTTATTGCAATGGACAATAATTTATTCATAAATATTTGTAATGCATGTATATCAATGACAATAGGTATATATCCCTACATGTCTATATATTGTTAACAGGTGGCAGAGCTGATTACCAGCGAACCTGTGTAATATCACCCTCTTGTGGTGAAAAGCTGTAACTTCATACAGAATATGCATTTCAATGATGGAAATGAATTAACTTAAAATACTTGTCCAAAACTGCCCTATTGTGAGGTTAGCTACGGACAGAGAGACAGGTGGACAGAACCGACCTGATGGAGATAATTATTATATTATATATAGTGTAGAGGCACTAAACCAACATTCATCTCTATGTGGGGGAATGGTATTCAACAAACAGTAAAGTAGCAACGGAGAATGAGACACTTGTTTTAAATTAAACCATTATTTTATTTTTACGGGGAACAAATATTGCAGCCACATTCTAAACCAGTGATACATACAACATAATATATACAGTAATAACATTATGGAAGTCCGTTTCTTTTTTTAAATTGAAGTCCAGGTTCAATGTGATGTGTCCGTCTGTCAACATTGAACACTGAAGTCTTGCAAAATAATACATTTGAAAAACTCAACATTAATGTCTATAGAGCTCTCTATTTCATTTAGCAACTATTTTCTGTAGAGTATTCTACTTTTAACTTAAGTAAAATATCATGTCCTAATGGCTACACAGCATTTGAAATTATAACACTCATAATGAAAGAGTCAAAACAAGCATATGATATATTTGATTGACTAAATCAAAAAAGGAGGTACAGAATATTTGTGTTCGATATGAATGAAGATAAACGGAAATCAGTCACAAAACAAAAACAAGTCCTAAGGATTCCTATTGTGTATACTACTTAGTATAAGTACATGGGGTTCCTGTTGGGTATACTACTTAGTATAAGTACATGGGGTTCCTATTGGGTATACTGCTTAGTATAAGTACATGGGGTTCCTGTTGAGTATACTGCTTAGTATGGGAACAGAATATTTGGGCAGCACAGTGGTGTAGTGGTTAACACTGTCGCCTCACAGCTAGAAGGTCCTGGGTTCGATTCCCACTTGGGGACCAGGTTGCCGCGTTGCCAGGTACCCAGGTGGGGTATCTCCCGGGCCTTTCTGTGTGGAGTTTGCATGTTCTCCCCGTGCTCGCAAGGGTTTCCCCTCCAGATAAGATAAACCCAAAGGAAAAACATGCAGAACAGATCGCTAACACTGTCGCGTCCCTGACGAAGATGGACCCATGTCTGCTCCCGGCTGCCCTTGGGGGGAAGGACGACGGGATAGGAAAAGTGCAGAGAGACATTTCATCAGTGCATGTGTGTGTGAGTGTTCCTGTGTGTCGCCCATCTCGCATGTGTGTGTTCTTCTTCTAAAAAAGTACATGGGGTTTCTATTTAATATACTGCAAACTGTGTTTGGGGACCTGTTCTCTTTATTATTTTCAAGTCTACTCTCAGCTTAAACGGAACAACTAAATGGTTTCTTTCCTGTATGAGTTCTAGTGTGTTTATTCATATTTGATTTAACATTAAACCCTTTCCCACAAACTGAACAGCTAAATGGTTTCTCTCCAGTGTGAATTATCATGTGCGTCTTCAGATCTCCCTTCGTCGTACTGAACCCTTTCCCACAAACTGAACAACTAAATGGTTTCCCTCCAGTATGAGTTATCATGTGTTTCTTCATATTTGTTTTCTGACTGAAACCTTTCCCACAAACTGAACAACTAAATGGTTTCTCTCCACTGTGAGTTCTAGTGTGTTTCTTCATATTTCCTTTATCATTGAACCCTTTCCCACAAACTGAACAGCTAAATGGTTTATCTCCAGAGTGAGTTATGATGTGTGTCTTCAGATTTCCTTTATGCCTGAACCCTTTCCCACAAACTGAACAACTAAATGGTTTCTCTCCAGTGTGAGTTCTCATGTGTGTCTTCAGATGCCCCTTCCTACTGAACCCTTTCCCACAAACTGAACAAACAAAAGGTTCCTCTCCAGTGTGAGTTCTAGTGTGTTTCTTCATATTTCCTTTATCATTGAACCCTTTCCCACAAACTGAACAACTAAATGGTTTCTCTCCAGTGTGAGTTCTCATGTGTGTCTTCAGATTTGCCTTCATACTGAATCCTTTCCCACAAACTGAACAAAGAAAAGGTTTCTCTCCAGTATGTGTTCTCATGTGTTTCTTCAGATGTCCCTTTGTACCGATTCCTTTCCCACAAACTGAACAACTAAATGGTTTCTCTCCAGTATGTGTTATCATGTGTGTCTTCAGATGTCCCTTTGTACCGATTCCTTTCCCACAAACTGAACAACTAAATGGTTTCTCTCCAGTATGTGTTATCATGTGTGTCTTCAGATTTGCCTTCATACTGAATCCTTTCCCACAAACTGAACAAAGAAAAGGTTTCTCTCCAGTATGTGTTGTCATGTGTTTCTTCAGATCTCCCTTCGCACTGAACCCTTTCTCACAAACTGAACAACTAAATGGTTTCACTCCGGTATGATTTTTTACGTGTATCTTCAGATCTCTCTTCTTGCTGAACCCAGGCCTGTTAGACAACGTTTGTATTTTCTGTGTCTTTTGTTTTAGTGCCATCAAACCTGGACCTCCACTCTCCTTCCATTCATCACAGTCATCAGTCTCAGCTCCAGAACTGTCATCATCACCGTCATCAGTCTCAGTTCCAGAACTGTCATCATCACAGTCATCAGTCTCAGTTAGAGAACTGTCTGAAGAGAGACGCTGGCTATCTCTAGTTGGTTCTAAATCACCAGCTGGATCTACGTTACTGGTTAGTTCTGCTACTCCACAGTCCTCTCCTTCAGGTTCTGTTTTCATGTGTTCAGTTGAGGTGCTGGGTAAAGAGTATGCTTCTCTGTTTTTCTCCCTTTGGGTTTGAAGAGGCTGGAAGGACAGAGCGTTCTCTTGACCATCTTCACATTTCACTGGGTCTACTGTGATCTTGGAGAGATCAGCTTCTTCCAGCCCTTGATCTAGTTCATCTTTAATCTGCTCTGGGTCCCGGTTTTGGCTGAGTTGTGAGGACAGAGTGTTCTCACCTTCATTTTCACATTTCATAGGTTGTAAGGTCATCTTGGAGCCATCAGCCTCCTCTAGATCTTGACACAGTTCCTCCTGTTCCTCTTTAATCCGGAGGGGCTCTGTGTCCTGGGTTTGGCTGAGCTGTGAGGACTGAGGTTTCTCTTCATCATGTTCACTCTTCACAGAGACAGGAAGCTGCTCTCCCTCCTGACTGATCCAGAGTTCCTCCTGTTCCTCTTTAATCTGTAGGCGCTCTGGCTCCTCCTGGACCAGACTGGGGCTCCTCTCCTGCTGCTCAGGGGGAACCTCCTCTTTACAGACAGGGAGCTGTGGGGGGTCTGGAGGGAGGAATAATAAGAATATGAATAACAAACAAAGATGCAGTAGATAACTTTTCACTATTAAGTGAAACTCTGCAACTGAAAGTAGAAAACACAATCGATCAATTATTGTTTGGCTACAAAATCAGAAAATCTCAATCATGCCTCATCACACTGTCAATCACAACTTGGAGGTTGATCAGATGTTGTCAGGAGGTGAAAATGTAAACAAACAAAGTGAGACTTGAGGTTCTCCAAACTAAACAAGGTAACTATGGATAGCTGAAATACTTATGGATTGTTAGCTTGACCAATTACCTTTTTTGCTTGAGTTGGGGCAACTGTTGTAATTCCTACACTGTTCACCGGATTTAGATGTAATTAAAGCTGGAAGTCTGCACTTGAAGCACACCTTTATTTCATTTCAAGTCCATTATGGTGTTGTACAGAGCCAGAATTAGTAAAATTGTGTCAATGTCCAAATATTTATGGACCCGACTGTATAAAGTCAGAATATAAGCCCCAGGGGTGAATGGAGTCCCCCACCGGGTTTATAAAAGTGCGCCTGATGTAATCAGATTCTTGTGGAGGTTATTGAGAGTAGTATGGGATAAACAGGTTATACCAAAAGCTTGGGTTAGAGCAGAAGGAATCCTAATCGCCAAGGAGAAAGAGTCCTCACTGTTAAGCCAGTTTCTGACTATATCCCTCCTGAATGTAGAAGGTAGGGCTGTCCCCGACTAAGGATTTGGATAGTCGACTATGATTGGCCAAAATTTGCCATTAGTAGTAAAAAATGTATATATATATATTTTTTTTTTTTTAACATTCCATTTGGGCTGTGGAGGTGCTTAATGTCTGAAGGAGTCGACTGAAGGCTTCTTGTCCTCTGCAAAAGCATGCAATTGGTCCACTGATCTTGATATTTGTCTAGTCTAGTGTGTTCATTAGATGGGTGAAATCCTCTTTCAGTGCCTCTGTGCCTGTTTTATTAGGCAGATAGCCTCTGGTATGCGTGCCATTAGCGTTAGCCACGCTTCTAGGCCTTTTTTCTTTTGGAAAGAATGATTAAAAAAAGAAAAGAAAAAAATTGTATTCGACTAAGAGGTTGGCAGTCGACTATGGCTCCTTTCGACCGATTAGTCGACTAATAGGGGTCAGCCCTAGTAGAAGGTAAGATTTTCTTTACTGTAATGGCACAGAGGCTAGCAAACTACCTAGAAAGGGACAGCAGTGCAGAAAGCAGTTCAGAAAGCAGGAATCCCAGGGTTTGCTGGATGTATAGAACACGCAAGCATGATATGGCACCAGATTCAATCAGCCAAGACAGAGAAAAGAGACTTACAGGTGGTATTTCTAGAGTGGTTGTTAACAAGAAAACAGTTAAATTCATCCAGAGGACTTTTCATGTTGATGATGGACTGACGAGCATAACATCTGGCAATCCAGCTCATCAAAGAAGCAAGCGAACTCTGCAGCACAGGAAAGCTCAGACTTCATAAGTTCGTCTCCAACAGGAATCAATACCAAAGGAAGAGTGAGCCGAAAGTGTCAACCTGGACATGGCTTGGAAGGGAGTGATAGCTTAGATATGCAGACATGGCAGCAGAAACTGAACAGTGAGGATGTAAAGCTAGGGTTTGTCCGGCGGAAGTAGGATGCAGAGGATTTATAGCACGATCGGCTTCAACATTATTGGGAGAGTTGTGGATTCGTGGGCGGAGCTTGAAAAAAGCGGTAAATGAGATGTCAGTGGATTTGGTTGAGAAATGGGGGCCAACGTAAACAAAGGGTACGAGTATTCCTTTTCTTCTCGGTTGTTGCTGTTTCATGTGTAATATTGTAGGAATTGTACTTTTGACATAGGATAACAGGGAGGTGAGGCGTGTGAATATCATGGAAAAGTGGGAGCTGGCATGGGGGGGGGGGGTTCTGGGAGGCTGGAACTAACCGCTGAGCACGAGGTCGTGGGCCTAACTTGAAGAAACACCAGTGAAGGGAGGCGCCCACTTGATAACCCTGGTTATATGCTGACTCCTGTTGCTTTTTATTTATCTGCATGGTGGATTGTGATGACCATTGGGTTTCTTCATTGAATGTGTAAGAGTCAATTCACTGGTAAAGTGCCATATGTTATATTGTATGTATTTGTTTGGATTTCTGCCATTATATGCATTGTGCCTGCCAAGTTGGGTTCATGGCAGCAGTTCCCTTTGCTCACCAGTAGGTGGCTTACCTGGCTGCGTCTAGTTTTTTACCAACGGATTTCCAGTTCCGCGTTCACGTCTGCGATCTGATTGACCACTGATGTTTCTGGTGCAATCTGATTGGCCACTGACGTTTCTGGTCATGTGACATGTGCGCCCAATCGCGTGACGCGTGTTTCTGCACCCATTTCCGCCTCGAACAGCCTGGAAACTACCTAACGCCTAGTTTATCACTGGTTAAGCTTAGCTCTTACCTAACGCCTAGTTTATCACTGGTTAAGCTTAGGCGACTCTTTCAAAGTTGGTTAAGGTTAGAGTTTGGAATCAGGGCTGGTGTTCTATCGCCCTGCTCTAAGACAAACTCTAACCTTAACCAACTTCGAAAGAGTGCCTAAGCTTAACTGGTGATAGAAACAGGGGTCACACGATTGGCGCAGATGTCACATGACCAGAAAGGTCAGTGGCCAATCAGATCGCAGAACGCGAACGCGGAACTGGAAATCCGTTGGTAAAAGTAATCAGGCTACCTGGCTACTTAAAGTGTAATGGGACTGATGACATGCAGGTGTGTTTGTAACCGGTAAGAGTTTACAGTTCTGAGCGTCGTTTGCGACGTTGTTTTTTTTATTGTTTGTTGTGCAAGGTAGTACCGTTTACGATAGGTTATGAATATAACCGTAGTTCTATGAATACTAGTGACGCTCAGCGTCATCTGCACTAACCTCACTTCGTGCATATGCACTGAATAAAAACTCATAATGTACCTTTACATACCAACATTCGTCTGGCCACACCCCTATCCGCTACCCTCATAAGCAGGTGTGTGGCCCCACACTCGCCTCCTTCCCAATCTTTCACCACAAGGCAAGATCAAAGGCTGCAGTGGCGTCCAGACGCTGAGCGTCACTAGTATTCATAGAACTACGGTTATATTCATAACCTATCGTTCTATATCATACTAGCTTCCGCTCAGCGTCATCTGCACAACGGGAGCTGAGCGGGAGCTTGAAGCTCGACAAATGTACCCCACTGAGGCCCCCCACAACCATCAGAACCGGGGAGGACCGAGCCCCCCCGACCCTCCCTAATGGAGGATACCCTCCCTATTGGAGGACGGGAGGGAGACGGATCTGACCGTGCAAAGAGGAACTCGAGCAACTCAACGCACAGGGTGAGCAGATCGTGGCTTGACCCCACGACTACGCACACGCACAACCCGCATGCCACCAGGGAACGAACGGAAGGAACAAACCTCGTTACCGCCCCCAAAATCACGGGGTCAAGAGCAAACTCAACCCCGTGGCAAGGCCATAGCAGCGGAGCGCGAAGGAAGACCCAGACCCACTGAAGGGACTGGATCCCCCGGAAAAAGGGGGCCCGGAGAGGTCAACAACGCCACAGCATCAAGACCTCACCAGGCGGTCACTAGTGACACCGCCCCCCACATCGCCAGCGTATTCGGACAGGGCCCATCCAAGAGCGGGCCCTTCCCCCCACTAGCACGCCGCCTGGCACACTGACCCTGGCACACTAAGGCAGTCAGCATGGCTGTAACTCGAAGCACTCAAGAGGCTACACTACAGCGGGAGCAGGCAGCGCACCGGGGAGACGACCTCCAGAAGGGGTCGATCCCTCAATCCAGGCAGCAGGCATTTGACCCGAGCCTGGAGCACTGCGGACGAGACAGGCGCCAAAGGGGTCAACTGAAAACAGCACCCCGGCGGAAGGGGCGTATGCTGGCATTGTTGCACACCATGACAAAGCCTCCACCAAAAAATCCCGACCCAGAGGGGCAGAGTCAGAGAAGGCCGACACGATTGGCAGACATCACGAACGTGCAGGGGCACACTCAACCGGGTAACCCGGGAGTTGACTCCGCTCCAACACACCAGGGAATCAACCACCCTCTTGGTACCACATGCAGTGGTTGTTCCTATAACCCCTCAAGAAAAAACTCCAAAACACACCTGCGGGTATACACTGGCTATACCGCAGTACAAGTGTTTCAGTTTTCAAAACGGGGTTATCCCAGGCCTACGGGTCGACGAAACACAACTTTGGACCGGGCCCGGCGGACCGGGAAGCACACAGGGATGCCAGAGGAGGTCCATAAGACCACCCCAACAGCCCCCTCTTCGCCATGCGTAAGAAAGGGGCGAAAAGAATGGAGAACCAGCGCCTTCATGATAGCGCAGGGTACAACATGTACCCAACAAAGGGTCTCCATAACGCCCAACCCTGTGACACCCGGGCCGACCCGGCATTTTTCCCCCTGAAAAAAGCACAAGTCCCTCAGGGTACCAGAACAGCAGATCTGCGTCCCCGGCGGACAACGGGTTAACTGACCTGGACCAGCGTGACCAGAACCAGTCCTGTGCCCTAATCACGCCGACATCCCCACTCCAAGAGAGGGGGTAGGTACGCGTGTTGATCTAAAACATGAAAAGAGGGCGCCACCCAGACGGTCCCATTCGTACCGCGCTCAGTGGCCCACCCCAAGGGCGTGAGACCCCTCTACCTATGTTTTGATCTATTCCGTTAACATCCCCCAGATATGAACGAGAATTCGTCGAGACCTAGCAACAGGTGCTCGGAAGAGAAAACCTCCATCCCAGTTGCCCTATAAAAACGCCGTTTTAATAACGAGCAACCAAGGCGTACCAGCCTCATGCGTGATTCTTATCAGAAACACCCCAAGCCAGCACTATGTACGCGTCGAGACCCAAACACATCAATGGATAGTCTAACAAGACACCAGACATTGTTCCTCCAAGTCGCCTGGGAGAACGACAAGGAGCCGTCGTGCTTCACGTTCTTTCCTCTTTTTATTAAAAAAGAAAGAAACACAGACTGACATGAATCCCACGTGACGCGGCTGAGAGTAACATTTTTCAAATTTTTACATCCCGCCACCCTCACCACAGGGAGGAGACGGGAATCCTCAGAGAGACTTCCCACGTGAGCCATGAATTGAAAAGTCACGGTAACATTGAGCCATGTGACCAACAGACTCAAGTTACACGTATATAGAGCGTAACAGAACACCAAGTTCCTACGCTCTGCCCCGACAACTTGACAATGACAGAACCACACATGGGTCTGAAAAAACTCACGGAAGCCGTCGTCCAATAGAAACGTGCCCAGTGACGTATTCTATGACGGGGGGAAACCCATGACTCAACTGCCCGTGATAGGTGCGGAGTCAGGGAAACCCTTCTCTCCCCCCCCCCGTGCCAAGCTGCCTAACAGCTTGGCCGGACCGAATGAAAAAGAGGGTAAAAAAAAACCCTGACCAATCAGAAGAGGGAAGGAGGGGTTTATCCAGTACCCCCTCGCAAGCCCAACCCTCGAATACGACAACAACAAATAGCCATATGATACCTTAAGTAGCCAGTATGCTAATGAACAGCGCAAAGCTAACTCAATGCACGCTAGCCACAGACAAGTCTGTGAACAGGGTTTATAACAAGGCCAAAGTTTTATATGTGTGAACCCGACACCCGTGTTTATGTTGCAAGACACAGAAGATTTGATAGAGAGAGAGCGGCCTGAAAAACCGCGGTACCTTTACACACACGAGCATTACTGCAGACCAACACAACAGTGTTGCGGCTCAATATCACTGTTTAAGCAACAGAGCACACAACTAACCTCTACCTTTATGTGAAGACCTAATCTTCAGGTTGAGGCAGAAAAAAACCCTTTTTCAACCAAGTGTAAGCTGCAGGCCTTGCTTAAGCTCTATAACATGAAAAATGTAGCGACCAACAAGACTATAAGTCTAGCCCTCCTATCAAACCCACACTAGCGAAAGGTTCACACATCGTATCCCCATCATATGTAGTGAATAAACACACAGTTTGTAACAAAAACAGTCCCCCCCAGGAGGGACCTTTTATTTAACAAAATCATATGGTGGGCCGGGAAGGGAACATGGGGGACCAACAGAGGGAAAAGTCACTTAGCGACGCCTGCCACGAGCCGCTCGGGACTTGCCACCCCGGGGAGCCCCGGAGGGACGGTAAAGGACTGGAGGCTGGTCACGACGATCCCTACCGTCACCTCCGAGCGTGGATGGGCCGGCTGCAGTGGCCGAGGCGCCCTCTCTCCTTCTGGCCTTCTTTGCTGAAGGGCCAGCAGTGGCGGTGGTAGCAGCGGCGGCTTCGGAACCTCGACGACGAGCCTTCCGTCTGACTCCACCGGCGACATCGGGCGGGGGGAAATGAGGCTGGAGCACGGAACGCTCCTCCTGCATTTCCCTGCAGGTTGAGGTCATCAGCTGCAACGCCGACCCGAAGAGCCCAGCATCGGAGAGCGGTGCCGTCAGAAGTGGAGTCCTCTTCCTTTCCGGCACACGTGCCTGCTCCAGCCAAAGGTGGCGCTGGGCTATAGTGGCCAGGGCGCGTACTTTCCCAGTGGCGACGGCCTGCAGCTGGATCAGATGCAGGATGGCTCCTGCCGCCTGGGCGAGCTGATCACGTTGCACATCGGTCAGCTCCGCACCGCCCGTCATTATCCCGGACATGAATCTCGCCAGCTGCGCGATGTTAGACGTGGCAGCCAGAGATTGAGTCGCGGAGATGAATGACTGGTCACTCCAGTAAGCCAACTGCCTCGCCGATTTCCCTTGGGGAACCGGCTTCCGTAACGGCTCCCACACCACCTCAGGACAAAGGAGAGCTGCCATCGGCCTATCAAGCCGAGGCACCCCCTCCTTCATACCGTCTACCAAACCCACCACCCTCGTGACTCCCACGTAGGCGGGGGTGAGGCCCGTGATGTGGGAGACCACCTGTCCCTGACGGACGTAGGCCTCCATCGAGGGGAAAAATGGGCAGACAACGCCCGTCTCTCTCACAGGACGACGTTGCCATAGATGACAGGCAGTGGCTGCGGCAGCGGCACGCCGTTTGCGACTGCCGCCGCCGCCGCCATGAGCTTGGGGAACAAAGCACGCAGTTTCCCCTGCATACTTTCCCCCACCGAGCTCGCGTCCCTCACATGCGGCAGACTACTGGTTGCAGAGCCACATTCCGATGTGGCTGATAGCAGGGCATCCCGCCGCTGAGTCGGAGGTTCTAACCCAACATCAGCGTACGAGGGACCCCAAGGAGACCTATCACCCCCCGCCAGTGTAACCTGGACGGGAGGCGGACATGTCTCCACCGGGGCGTCAAACAAGAACCCGTCTGCCTCTACCATGTAGTCCTCTGTTTCCATCGACCACGGAGAAGCAGACGCATCCTCATCCGGCTCCAGCAACTCCCCAAAACCAGGCCGTTCGCATCTACAAGCCACCATCTTACGACGGGAGCGAGCAGACGCAAAAGGTTTGCGTCTCAAATCCTCCGCCACCAGAGGAGCCGGCCGCCCAACAGCGGACGACTCTCCGGCGGCAAAGGAACCAGAGGAGGAACCAGGCCATCTCACAGGAGACGGCGCTGGTGCACCAGCTCCTTGGAGAGGCAAACTACCTACCGGACGCCTACCGGGCGCGGATGCTGTCCACAACAGTGGCGTCAACCCCGCTCCAAGACGTACGGCAGAGGAGGAAATGAAGAACCGCTGGTGAAGGGTAACATTGCTAGCGCGACCCTCCGAGGTAAACATTATTACTTCGCTTTTTTTCTTTGTAAAAAGTATGAGAGAAAGAAAAAAGCAAGAAAAAATGTAAACACGTAACTCAACTTTCTTCAACTTAATACCCTTGTCAAGTGATTGATATACAGGCACTTCCTTGTGGTGAAAATGAAGAAGGAGGCGAGTGTGGGGCCACACACCTGCTTATGAGGGTAGCGGATAGGGGTGTGGCCAGACGAATGTTGGTATGTAAAGGTACATTGTGAGTTTTTATTCAGTGCATATGCACGAAGTGAGGTTAGTGCAGATGACGCTGAGCGGAAGCTAGTATGATATAGAACTTTGTTACATGCAATTGTGCATTTGTTAATTGTATGGTGTAAATAAATACTCTGTTGAGTATTATCGTAATGGACCTTGTGGACATTCTGTCTTTGATCTGACGAGGAGCCACAGACGCGTCAATTACGTTCTAGCCGGTTCTCAGCCACCTCACTGGCTTGTAGGTTTATTGTTTTGTATTCACTAGTTAATTCAAGCCTTTATATAATGTTTAGAGATTAAAGTCAACATTTATGACGTCAGACTAAAGAGATAATGTTTACAGATTAAAGTCAACATTTATAAAGTCAGAATAAAGTCAAAATCTTTAGATTAATCTCTTAAACTCTAGCCATATTTTCAGAAAATTCACTTAAAAGTAAACAGACAAGTAAATGGAGTATTGCTCCACTTCTACAAGGTCCATTTGCATGTTCATGGTATCTAGGGACATGTATAATAATAATAATAAATTGGATTTTAAGAGAGAAGCGCCTTTCTCAGACTCAAGGACACTGTACAAGGAAAGGGTAGAAAAAAAACAAAAGATTTAGAAAAAACAAAAGATAAAAAATAAATATATGTGTATAGTAACAGGACCTGTGAATGTATGGACCTCTGGGAATGTATTCTCAGTGTCAGATATATTGTGTATGTTACTATGCTTGAGTAAATTGTAATGAACCAAAGGAGAATATCAATTATTATTATTTATACGTTTTTTCCATCTTTGACGGTGAATAACACCATGCTAACATTGACCAGACATGAGATTTACCTGAACTGATTTAGCACCTTCATGAGATCAAGTGTACAAAATATCTAAGCAAATTAATAAAGGGCAGATGATTTACAGTTTTTTTTGTAGATGGTACTGGATTTTGCCATTCCAGACACATGCAATTTGAAATGAAATGAATATAGAATATAAGGCCTAAAGATGACCTTATTATGGCCAAGTCATACATCAATGGATCGGATCCAATGGCAGACTTAAATCTGGATTTAGTACCACCAGGCGCCCCTGACAGGGCAGGAAACACGTGATTGAAATCTACTGTAAGTACAGTTACTTTTATATATGTCCATAGCTCCTCCATTTTTTACCAGATTACGACACGTTTTTTTGTAGACGTTCACAGAAAGGTAAAGAAATAATGTATGTTGTATTTAATGGCAATAACGTTCAGGTTTGTTCGACCCGTGAGATACAATCATTAAAAAAACTTTAAAAAATGATTAAAAAAAAGAAAACAGCTTAAACAGGGGCTGGTGTGAGCTGGGTAGTGTAGTTTTATGAAATTTCGACGTCCATCGAAAGCCCTGGGACTCCTCTATCTTAGGACTACAACGGGTTCATGACGGCGCCATTTCCTCACGTCTAATTCATCCGATTTCCAATCCAATGATTTCAATAAACACATATTTCGCTAATAACACTTAACCCCTTAACACATTGGACGCCAAAGGTCGCTGTGGGCGTATGGCCGTTTGTGCTATGTGCAGAAAAAGTTAACGTACAGCCCTGTTGTAGGTGCATCTGTTAGAACCGCTTGCCCTGCCCGAGTGTTTAGACCCCGCCCCCACGCTGCAGCTCGGCCCAGACAACAAGCCATATCGTTTCAAATGGAGTGCAATAGTGGCCACAAGGCGTTAGGTGGCGGTATCGGACTGTTGCGGTCTCAGACAGAGTGCCACACATGTCCACAGCACAGCAGGATGAATTATGAATGGAAATAGGGAATAAAAGAAATAACGATCATAATAACGAGTATACTCGTTGTTGGCATCCAACGATTGGCGGGCTATAACGAGTATACTCATCATTGGCAATTAATGTGTTAAGGCCGAGCGGTCCGACAATAATTTCACGACATAAATAGATCAATGCAGTCCGTATTAATTAATGTAGCGTTTTCCCCCCCAAATGTATCCAAGAGTAAAGACCCTAACCCTATGAAAACAGCAGTCAAAGTGTATATTTTCAGCACTACGTTTGTTTACCAATTACTTTAAGTGTTATATGAATACATATGAGTTTACAGAAATCTCAGCGCATTGAGTTGGAAACCGGCAGATATTGACGCAAGGAAATGGAGCAGCCATATCAAGTTCAAGTTCAAGTTCTTTAATAGTTGTCATACAGAAGTACAGAATACTTTCATACAAAATGCTTCTTACTGTTACGCTCCCGAGACTGTGCTAGACAAGATAGTATCAAATAACATAATAACATAATATAGCATGAATTTAGAAGAAGAAAAATTAGGTCACAGTGTTCGGTATAGACATATGTACAATGTTCTGAGTTACCATATAATATACAATACACAATACTATGCAGTGTACTAATGTACAGTACTATCTAGTGCAAAGCAGAAATGGGATGAGGTACAATTTTAGGTACAATTTACAGTAAGGTGTACAAGTTGTAGTGCAATCCTTCATCCATAAATATAAAGTGTGGGGAGTGGGTGCTACAGTGTGTTTGTTTAAAGTGGGTGTGTGCTATAAAGTGTGTGGAGTGGGTGCTACAGTGTGTTTGTTTAAAGTGAGTGTGTGCGTGTGGATGTGTGTGTTATGTGCGTTTGGTGGTTGTTGTTGTGTAGTGTTCATTCATTGTTCGTTTAGCAGCCTGATGGCCTGGGGATAGAAGCTTCTTCTGAGTCTTTCTGTGCTCGCCTTGAGACTCCGGTATCGCTTGCCTGACCGCAGCAGTTCAAAGAGGCAGTTGTTCGGGTGACTGGAGTCATTAATGATTCTCTTAGCCTTGCCCTTGCAACGCTTGTAGTAAATGTTCTGGAGGGTGGGGAGCCCCCCTCCAATTGTGCGTTCGGCTGAACGTGTCACTCTTTGTAGTCTGCTTCGGTCTTGTGCAGTGCTATTCCCAAACCAGGAGGTGATGTTGCCGGTCAAGATGCTCTCTATTGTACATGAGTAGAAGTTCTTAAGGATCTTCTGGCTGACTTGGAACTTCCTTAGGCGCCTGAGGAAGTAGAGGCGTTGTCGTGCCTTCTTCACAACACTGTCAATGTGTGTGGTCCATGTCAAGTCCTCGGATATGTAGGCTCCGAGGTACTTAAAGCTGTTGACTCTCTCAACCGGTGCCCCGTCGATGCTGAGGGGGCTGTAGTCCTTGACCCCCGACCTCCTGAAGTCCACAATCATCTCCTTTGTTTTGCTGACGTTCAGGGAGAGGCTGTTTTCCTGGCACCATCCCGCCAGGACCTTGACCTCTTCCAGGTAGGCCCTCTCGTCGTTGGCAGAGATCAGGCCCACCACCACTGTGTCGTCAGCAAATTTGACGATTGTATTGCTACTCCGCTGAGCCACACAGTCGTGTGTGTACAGGGAGTAGAGGAGGGGACTCA
The DNA here is from genome assembly GCF_963971535.1 of Notolepis coatsorum. Taxonomy (NCBI): domain Eukaryota; kingdom Metazoa; phylum Chordata; class Actinopteri; order Aulopiformes; family Paralepididae; genus Notolepis; species Notolepis coatsorum. Next base: position 19,976,352 of record NC_140170.1, on the reverse strand, counting down.
GAACACAGCCCTGGGGGGCCCCTATGTTGAGGGTGATGGATGAGGAGGTGCAGTTGCCTGCTCTCACCACCTGGGGTCTGCCAGTCAGGAAGTCCAAGACCCACTGGCAGAGGTCATAGCCCAAGCCCAGGTCCCTGAGCTTGGCTATGAGTATGGAGGGGACTATGGTATTGAATGCCGAGCTGTAGTCGATGAATAGCATTCTCACATAGTTCCCCTGCCTCTTGTCCAGGTGTGATGCTGCTGTGTGCAGCACATGGGATATGGCGTCCTCCGTGGACCTGTTGGGGCGGTATGCAAATTGCAGGGGGTCCATGTTGATGGGGAGGGAGGAGCAGATGTAGCCCTTTACTAGCTTCTCAAAGCACTTCATGGCTATGGAGGTGAGAGCTACAGGGCGGTAGTCGTTGAGGCAAGCAGGCTTGGATTTTTTGGGTACAGGGATAATAGTGGACTTCTTCAGGCAGGTGGGGATGACAGCCTGTTCTAAGGACAGGTTAAATATGTCAGTGAATACTGGGGCCAGTTGGTCGGCACAGACTTTTAGGACGCGGCCGGGGATGCCGTCCGGACCTGCTGCCTTCCTGATATTCACTTTTTTAAAGGTCCGCCTCACCTCATGCTCTGTTACCCTGAACACTGCGCCTCCATCAGCAGCCGACCCCCCCCCCCCCATTGCCGAGGCTTGTGAGCTGGTGTTGTTATTACCAGCATCAAACCTCGCATAGAAGGTATTGAGGTCATTTGCTAAGGAGATGTCACTGTTCAGTTTGAGGGAGGCGCCTTTGTAGTCTGTCATCGTTTTGAGCCCCTGCCACATAGCTCTAGAGTCAGCTTGTTCAAACTGGAGTTCAATTTTATCCCTGTAGCGCCGTTTGGCCTCTGACACTGTCCTCCTTACGTTGTATCGCGCCACCTTGTGGTCATTCATGTTGCCTGCCACTAGGCCGTCGTTGTATGCTTTGGTGCGCTCTCTCAGAGCTTCACAGACTACATATGCGAGTGTAGTCCTATGAAAGAAGAGACCCGGGACTTTCGATGGTGTTACGTGTGGGTGTGTTTGTACCCTGATCAGGTGTTCCCAGTGTGATGTGTAATGTCTGGTTGTAGTTCCCTGTCCTGGTCTTGTCTGGTCTCTGTCGTTTCCCTCCCAGGTGTATCCATCTGTAATCAGCCCAGGTGTTTCTTGTCTCGTCATTCCCTTGTGTAACTGTTCTGTTCTCCCCTGTGTGTGGTGGCTGATCCTGTCTGTACAGTCCTGTGGTTTGTTTGTTGTTACATTATGTTATTCCTTCAGTTACTAAATCCATGGTAAATACATAATTAAACATCTTTTTTGTTACTTTGGCTACCGTTTCCAATTATGTTACATTGACAAGACGACGAGCACTTTTTCAGTCAATGGTAACGTAATAGATGGGCTTAAAGGTGGGCGGCACGGTGGTGTAGTGGTTAACACTGTCGCCTCACAGCAAGAAGGTCCAGGGTTCGATTCTCGCTTGGGGACCAGGTTTCCGCGATGCCAGGTACCCAGGTGGGGTATCTCCCGGGCCTTTCTGTGTGAAGTTTGCATGTTCTCCCCGTGCTCGCAAGGGTTCCCCCCCCCCGATAAGAGAAACCCAATGGAAAAACATGCACAACAACAGATCGCTAACGCTAGGGATGCACCGATATGAAAATGTGTGGCCGATACCGATTGTTCAACTAACACAATGGGCCGATACCGATACCGATATTTGTGGCAAAAAAATAATAATTATATATTTTTTTACATATATGAAACTACTGTATATTTGTATGTCTCTAAATGTTTTGATTAATTGAAAACGGAGGACCCTTATGTAAAAAAGCCGAAAGTCTTTTTCTGGTCTTCATCCTCCAGTCTTAGCACTGTTGTTGTATTGAGCTGTACTGTATTGTACCCATTCCGCAATCTGCCAACAAAGTCTTCAATCAATCAATCAGACAAATGTACAGAAAAGCTTCCATTACAACCATATAACAAAAAATTATATTATTGTTTATGAAAATGTGTTAGCCCTACGCTTGACTATTATTTTAGGCATGGCAACAAATAAAATAATAATAATAAAATGAATAAATAAAATATTAAATAAATAAATAGGCTACATGTCTCTCTTTTTGTGTTACAAATTGTGCTCACCGATAAACATAGCAGGGCTCTATGCTAACCTTTTTCCCAAGGAGCACATGTGTTCCTAAATGAAATTTTTTTGGAGCACACAAAGAAATTTAGGAGCACCCAAAAATATTTAGGAGCACAGTGAAGATATTTCAAGTAACGGAGTTTATTTTATTTTTTTTAAATAAATGTATATTTGTACTGTGCATGCATGTGCAAACGGGAACGGGACACACATCTGTGCAATAGCACATACCACCAAAGTCACTGGCCCACTGTGTGTGTGTATCTGCGTGTGCAAACGGGAATGGGACACAGACATTTGAACTATTAAGTGATTAATGCCTACTGTGGCAAAGTTGTAGCCAACAACTAGGCCTAATAAGAAAAGCAGTGACATTGAACAAAAAGGAGACACTGGCATTACCACCAGGGCCATCAGTAGAGGGGACTGTAAGGTGCCCTTTCGGTATACTACCTTTGCTAAAACTGTGTTCTCTGTTAAAGGTGGTAACTACTGGAATAGCCCACCAGTTGTGATTAGAGAGTGCCCCACATACTCCATGTTCAAGACCCATCTTAAACTGCATCTTAAGGCAAACCAGAACTGTGATCATTTTTAATCTGATTTAGTTTATGTAACTTGTTTCTTGTTTTTATTGTTGTTTTTATCATTGATTGTCACCATGCTTTTACCCTAAGCAGGCTATTTATTTATTGAAAGAGTTTTGCTGTCTCCTGGTGTAAATTAGCTCTTGCTACAACCCTGCATGTTTACATTTTGTATTTTGTACTTGATGTTCATTAACATGTGCTGTCCCTATCAAATAAACTATCAAATCAAACTACTGCTACAAAAGTAACAGTCACTTAACTTTAGCTTTTGCCCCTTTTATGCATACAATGCCTATGTTTTGGCTGTGTTCCTCTTCTAGAAAAATAATCCTTCAGGGTTGCCTATTGAAATACTGTACACCTCCAGTACAGAAACATTGTTTATGAGTTTGCGTGTCAGGTAGACCATTGATTGACAGGCGATTCTGCCAATTACATCACACCGCTTGCACTCCGGCCGTCCGGCGCTGCAGCTGGACCCTATTGCCCACCTCTGCTGTTGATAACACTAGCCAAGTGGTGTAACAATGCATCGATCCTAAGGGGAAAATTCAACTGCATCGATTTGAACATGTTAGAATCGATTATCGCAATTTGAATGTGTACACAGTGTTATGTTGTTATCATGTCCGTTACAGTCAACACAACGACATACGCTACTGCATCAACGTTATGAATAACAAAGCAAGGCATTCGTTTTGTTGCATTAACGTTATATTACTATTGCTATCGCTAAATCTAGGTGTTCTAAAATCTATTGCTATTGGTAAGACTATAATGTGTCTCGGAAAACGCTCGCATATCGCAATGGCAGACTTTCAGGAAGTAAACAAGCAAAATTAGAGCTTCCGATTGGTCATTTGCTTTATTTCCCGTGAAACGCCACTCTACTGTGATTGGACCGTTGGCTTGAGTGCAATGTGGGACTTGTAGTTTTTTAATGATTCTCAGCGGAGAAATAAAAAGAACGACCATCTGCACTTGCACACCGTGCGAGTAATTGATTTTTCAGGTTCGCACACATATTTTTAGGGGCATATGCGAGCAATATGGTCGCACTGTAGAGCCCTGCATATGCCTCTTTACTTACTTAAAAAAGGAAACATCAAGAAATATGTTTATGGTATTCCATCATGCCATGTGTGTTTTTTATATATTTTATAATGCTCATGATTATTGCTGAAGTCTGAGTCATAACAATACCCACTGGCTTTCATCTTCAACAGACTAACTTGACTAAAAAGACAAAAAAGTTTATGAGTTTTAAGAGTTTAAGAAACAGCACTCACTGCATCTCTCTCAAACAAAGCTCCATGTTCTCCAGTAATATCTCCATAATCTGAGTTTGCAACGCATGTGTCGTGTCAGGTATAGGGGCGGGAATCACCAGTTTCATCACAATACGATACGATACCGATTCTTTGGACAACGATACGATATTTGCCGATATCACAAAGTCTGCCACGATACGATTCGCTTCGCTTCAGGTGCCTGCAATCGATATGAGACGATATTATGTGCCCATTTAACACAATCACATTTAGATCAACTAAAAAAAGAAATTTAAATGAAAAACAATCTATTGTTTTTAATACAAATAGACCTCCTGTTCACTGTAAAGTGCCACGTTTTTATATATTGAGCTTTAAAGTTTAAGTAAAATGTTTTGGAACTCACAACACGCAAGCTAAAACCCCTTCCTCTCCCAAACCGTTCCTACAATTGTTTTATGTTGCATGATGATCATCAATACATTTATTATGTATTCATGTTTAAATATCAACATTATCTGTCCATCCTCAGTAAATAATATCAATATAATAATACTCCTGACTTCATTTGGTCTTTTCAAACGCGCGCGCACGCACACACACACACACAGACAGAATGCCCCCGCGCCCCTCCTCCTTCCCCTCTCCTCTCCTCTCTCTCTCCTGTTCTCTCACGGTTAGCTTAAGCAGCTAACCTAACGTTAATTTAGATCTGCCCACGTGACGTTGGCATAAAGGAATGGCGACGATGCAAAGCATGTTTAGATGCATTTGACCCGTTGCAGGGGGAAACTGCACAGACTTATACAGGGTATCTGCAGGTTTAGCCCAGTCAGATTTAAGGCTTTTTAAGACTTTTTAATGCCACTCAGAATTAAATTTAATACCAATTTCCCGATAACAAAATGGCAAAAATCATGGGTACTCTCAGTACACTCATTCAAGGGTACTACGACTATGCCTGCACCTCATGGTACCAAAGCACCTCAAAGGCACTAAAAACAAGATTACAAACATCACAAAACAAACTGGTCAGACTACTGCTTAACCTCACTCCTAAAACCCACTTTACCCCTGCCCACATTCAAAACCGCTCTTAAAGAGCACCTACGGGAGGCTGCAATTCGAAACTGGCCACCGTAAATGTCCAACCCCCCAAGCCCCCCCCCCCCTCCTCCTAATGTACAGTCTCATCCCCATCATATATATATAATATTTTCTGTTATGATCTCTGGGTAACAGTACTGTATATTATTTGCATATCGTATATGTCACAAATGTAACAGTACTACAGTATATACCTGTATGTCATGTATGTCCCTATGCCATAAATGTTATGTATGTTTTTACTGTATTTATTTCTGTATATTTTATTTCATTTTTATTCTATTTTACTCTACTCTTATCCTAGGCAACTTGATTGATTTGTGTTATTATTCTAATTCGTGACCCGTCCTGTCTAAATGTTTAAATGTTGAGCGATTTGCAGTGTCAAATTTCCCACGGGATAATAAACGTATTTCTATTCTATCTATTCTATGTTGTGTATGTCAATATGAATTGAAAATGGGGGACCCTGATGTAAACAAGACAAACGTCTTTCTCTGGTCTGCATCCCCTTATTATTGTGTGTATTGAGCTGTACTGTATTGTACACATTCTGCAATCTGTTAAATAAAGTTTTCATTCATCCAGTTGTTTTGTTTTTGTGGTTTGGTTGAATGAATACTTTATTTAACAGATTTCAGAATGGGTACAATACAGTACAGCTCAATACACACAATAATAAGGGGATGCAGACCAGAGAAATACGTTTGTCTTGTTTACATCAGGGTCCCCCATTTTCAATTTATAGTGACATTTATGACATGCACAACATACATGACATTTATGGCATAGGGATATACATGACATACAGGTATATATTACCGTTACATTTGTGACATACATGATATGCAAATATACAGTACTGTTACCCATAGATCCTAACAGAGTCATGGAACATCGCTTGAAACACCTCTCCTAGTCCCTCATTTCCATTGTAGGACTGATGCTTTGCGACCGTATTTAGAACCCACAGTACCTCAGCTTCAAGGGTTGGCGTGGAGCCGAACGTTACCCGGACAGGTGCAGATGTAATTGGTGGTAGACCTACCTGTCCCTGAGCAGTTGATGTGGACGGCGTCGGCGTCGAAAAGAAATTTGATATTGAAGTTGTCTGCAGGCGGGTTTTTGCAGAGGTAACATGCTTAGCGCTGTGCATGTGTGACTCGACTGCTTTTATTCCCATCGTTCCCAGTTTAAAATCCTTTTTTGTATTTTTTTTTTTTTTTTATTTTTAAACAAACATATAAACAAACATGACAACACACGATAAGATATACAAGCATTAATTGTCAGGGCACATCCAATGAGATCACATTTTAGTTAGTTGTCTTATATAAGATATACCCATAATACCTGTTATCTAAAAAAAAACCTACACACATATGCTCAGCTCGAACCCCCCCCTCCCGGACCCCACCTTGAGAAGTACCTCCACTATCCCTCGCACCTAACCAGACACTACCATTATAAGCTAGCTTTTATTCTCTCCACCACTTCTAACCACATTGACATTTTGGATTCATTGAGACCCAGAATTCTTGCTGTAGATATTTCATGGTAAATTACATCGAGATATGTAAGAAACCAAACTTTACGGCACATTTTTTCCGGTTGAAACCAGCGTGATGCGATCAGCTTTTTGGCTACTGTGATACCCGATAAAACCAATCTCTTTAGCTGTGGATTCACTGCAAACTCAAAAACATCATTCAATAGTAATACCGAGGGGTGTACAGGTATATTCCAAGATACGAGTTTTGATATTTGTTGGGTCACATCTTTCCAGAATGCCTTAACTGGTGAGCAGTCCCAATACATGTGCATAAATGTCCCTTCGTCCCCATTTGTACATTGGGTGCATTTGGAATCTTGTTTAAGCCCCATTCGGCACAGTCTTATAGGAGTCAAGTATGTCCTGTGAATATAGTTAAGATTGATTTGTTGATGATCCGGGTTCCTTGATGTAAGTCGGACATTTGCCCAGGCTCCTTGCCAATCAAAGTCATTTTCCAGGTCTGGTATATCCCTCCTCCAGACAGAGTCAAGTTGGAGGGTTTCATACGAGGACGTTAGTAATTGATGATACAATTCTGAAACAAAACCTCTCGATGTCTCTCTTGCGTAGAAGAATTTGTGGTATATGTGGTGTTCAATTGGTCTGTCTAATGGAACACTGTGAGACTTCAAACATAGCTCTAACTGTTTGTGAAAAAGCCCTGTGGACTTGGTGAGATTAAATTTTTTGCGTATTTCTTTATCACTACAAAAACCCTGTTTGTTAAAAACATCCCCTAATGAGTGTATGCCTTGCTCTTCCCATATAGGGAATCTTATAGGTCGTTTTCCAATTAAGAGAGCATTGTTATTGAATAAGGGAGTATGATTGTGCCATTTTTGTGGGTTAGGATTTTTTTTTTGTGATTCACGCCATATCCGGATCGCATGAGTAATTATGGGGCCAAATTTTCGTTCACAGTGCTTGATTGGTAGTTTAGTGTATGCTATGTCCTTCAGTCTATGTGGGGCTACTATGTTTTCTTCTATTTTTCTCCAGGATGCTAATGCTTGGGAGTCAAACCATGTTGTCAATGGACTTAATGAGTACGCCTTAAAATATAGGAAAAAAATCTGGAAATGCCATGCCACCATCTGCTTTATTTCTCTGTGCGGTGGATCTTTTTATACGTGGTGGTTTGTTATTCCAAATAAATTTGTATGTGGAGGAGTGTAATCTTTTCCAGTAACCCTCTGGAGGGGGTAACGGTAGCATTGAACAGAAGAAGTTGATTTTAGGTAGAACATCCATCTTAACTATTGATATCCGTGCTTGTACTGTGTTTTTAAGTTTTGCCCATCTATCAAGGTCGTCTTTGATTTTGTTTTGGATTTTTGTGTAGTTGTGCTTCACCGTTTGTCTTATGGTAGGGAATATTTCCACTCCCAAGCATCTGAAATGTTTTACCATCGGTATCTGTCCTGGGAGGGTTGTATTTTTTTTTGCAGGGGTGTTAAGTGGAAGGAAAGCCGACTTCGGCCAATTTATCTTAAATCCCGATAAATCACCAAAGTCCTCAATCAACTTGAGCAGATGAGGCAATGTGGTGTTGGGGTTTTGCATGAACAATATTACATCGTCCGCATATAAACACATTTTTTGTTGTGTGCCCTTGATTACGATTGGTTCTATGGATTGGGATTGTCTTATATATTGTGCTAAAGGCTCTAATGATAGATTGAACAGTCCGGGACTAAGAGGACAACCCTGTCTGGCAGAGCGTGATACCGGAAATATTTCGGAGATGATTGTGCCTGTTGTAATCATGGCCGATGGGTCTTTGTATAATACTTTAATCATATCGATGAATCCTTTTCCTAACCCCATCCTTTTGCAGAGTTTGCAGCGGGCCTCGTACATGTCTTTCACTGGGACCAACCACGGTGCAAACAGAGGGTTTTCGAGCCAGTTCTCATTAAATTTGCACTTTCCCATGTTAAATTAACGAGTGCAAATAAATACAAATCAATTAAACTAAACTAAACGTCAGCGTTATCGCTACGGCTTGAATAACGTGTTACCTATGCTCCGGTGTTCTGAAATAGCTCCCGACGGCGACACACATTAAGGACCATAAATTGGTTCCGCCCCACTGCGTACCGTTTGCGCAGGGCCCGAAACTAGAGCCCGCCACCCGCCATTGGCGACCAGATTTTAGGTTTGGCGAGTGCCACTAAGAGGTCTGTCCGCCATTTGGCGGGTCACAAAATAGTAATGTAAAATTATTAAAACTGCAGTGTGTTTTGATCTTACGACAGGCCTAATTTGTGGCTTGTTTACCGATGTCACATCCACTACTCTTCTGTCCTGACTGCCCGTGGCGCCTGCTTGCACTGTAGGGAGCTAACTAAGCTAAGCTAATTAGCGTTAGCTGCTAATCCTGGAAACGCTCAAAGCACCGTCAGCGAGTCCACAAAACCAGTTCCATTAGTGAGGAAAGGGGTTATATTAACGAGGCTTGACAACAGGGGTTCAAAGATAACTTCACATTTATTGGCTATTGGTTTATTTATATCGCTTCATGCATCCACCAGGCTCTGTGTGTTCTGTTGACATCTTAGTCTGTATGTGACATCATCAACTACGCGACTCAGACGGAGATGCATCCAGCTGCAGCGCCGGAGAATCCTTGCATGCTGCTGAATGTAGAGTATAGGGTCCAGCTGCAGGGCCGGAGAATCCTTACTGGAGCTGGAGGCTACTTGAGTATACACACAGACAGTGGAGCTGTTTGCAGATAGCGAGCATTTTGACTTGTTGCGTGGTGGCGATGTCTCGCAGATAATACAACTACAAGTATGATTATATAATATATATATTTTATTAAAAAAAAAATCATATAAAAAATAAATAAAAAAATGTAATCAAAAAAAATGTGGCAGGTAAGAAATATGCTTGGCGGGTAGATTCTTCCCATCTACCCGCCACTGGCTGGTGAGTCAAAAAGTTAATTTCGTACCCTGCATTTGCGTGAAAGAAAAAAAAAGCCTGACTTTATCTCCCGTTAATAATAGTTTCCCCCCAGATTTCACAATGAAACATAAGATGACATGGCATGTTTTTAAGACCTCCGAAAGTCGGATTTAAGACATTTTAAGACAAATTAAGGCCTTAATAGTTGATAGTTGAATTTAAGACTTTTTAAGACTTTTTAAGGTCCCGCGGACACCCTGTTATATCGCAAAATAGACGCTCCGACTGTAGCCCTGCTCTGCTGTACAAAGCTACACGGAGTTTGACAATACTGGGTGCGGGGCGGATATGACGTCGCCGTCGCCGGATTTTCAAAATAAAAGTATCGCAATATGAATCGATCTTTTTACGTTGCATCGATCCTATTTGATTATTGATAATAGATCGATATATCGATCTGGATCGATGTATCATCCCACCCCTAGTCAGGTACAAACCATTTTGATTGACAGTCGATTCTGCCAATTACGTCACACCGCTAGCACCCACCTACTGATACTCACTGATAGTTTATCAGTGAGCTGGATACAATCCTACCTGGAGGGGAGGGAACAGATGGTGGAAGTAAACGATACACTATCCCCCCCCCTCACAGTGAGCTGTGGTGTTCCACAAGGAAGCATACTAGGACCGCTACTATTCCTAATTTATGCAAATGACATGTCGTCAGCTTGTGACTGCAACTTGTTCCTGTTTGCGGACGACTCAGCCCTGCTGGTCTCTGACAAGAACAAGTTACAGGTTGAAAAAGCCCTCAGCTCGGAACTAGGCAAAATCTGCATATGGCTCGCCGACAACAAACTATCATTACACATGAGCAAAACAGAGTCCATTCTCTTCGGTTCAAATAACAAACTCAGCAAGACCGACGGCTTCACGGTTACAGTGGGTGACAATATTATCACAAGGAAAGATGAAATTACCTACCTGGGTTCCATCCTAGAGGCTAATCTTTCCTGTGACAAAATGGCATCCAATGTAATAAAAAAAGTCAACCAACGAACGCGATTCTTGTACCGGATCTCCGCTCTGGTAAACAAGAATACCCTGAAGACTCTAGCAGGAGCACTCATTCAAGGGTACTACGACTATGCTTGCACCTCATGGTACCAAAGCACCTCAAAGGCACTAAAAAACAAATTACAAACATCTCAAAACAAGCTAGTCAGACTACTACTTGACCTGACTCCTAGAACCCACCTCACCCCTGCCCACTTTGACAACCTAGGATGGCTTAGAGTAGACGACAGAGTACAGCAACTTGCAATGGGCCTGGTCTACAAGATACACTACGCGACCAAGGTACCCATGTACATGTCAAAATACTTCCCAAAGGTCAGTGAATACCACGATCACAACACCAGAGGGAGCTCCACAAATCATGTAAAACCCAGATTCGGATCAAACAAGGGACTAAACACGTTTCGCAATTATGCCACATCAATGTGGAACGCCCTGCCTAAAGCTGTAAAGGAATGTGAATCACTACCCACCTTCAAAAACACTCTCAAAAAACACCTACGTGAGACTGCAATTCGAAACTGGCCCCCACAAATGTCCTAACCTAGTTGTACAGTAAATGACCAAGTAAGGCTTTGTCAATATTCCAATGTACAGTGTAAAATGTGTGTGTGTCCCCTTCCCAACCCCCCCCCCCCCCACCTCCAATGTACAGCCCTCACCCAACCCACCCAACCCCACCCCACCCAACCAACCTCCTCCAATGTACAGTTTCTATGCCAAATGTATATACACTCCTTTTCTGGACACTTTTGTATCACAAACAGTACTGTATTTGCAAATCTGATATGTCATAAATGTATAGATGTAGCAGTACTGTCTATCTGTATGTCATGTATGTCATATATGTTATGATGAATTGAAAATGGGGGACCCTGATGTAAACAAGTCGAAAGTCTTTCTCTGGTCTGCATCCCCTTAACAATTGTATGTATTGAGCTGTACTGTACTGTACCCATTCTGCAATCTGTTAATAAACTTTTCAATCAATCAATCAATCAATACTGCTGTTCTTATCACCAATTGGCAAGCGCTTATTCGTTTTTTACTTCCGGGACGTCCGCCATTGATTTTGATGAGAGCTCACAACAAAGCTAATAAATGTAGCTCCCAGCGGACCCCGAGTAGACTACCAGTGCTCCGCAGGAGTACTAAACGAGGCATAATGATTTTACTGCAACGAATGTTATAATAAAATCCCTTCTATACATTTGTCTGATTGAAAACTTTATTAACAGATCGCAGAATGGGCACAACCCAGTACATTCTCTCTGAGCAAAGGAAGGACGTGAGAGATATGAATGAGTAATGCTTGCTATCTGGTCCGGTAAATCCGCTGATGTTATTGAACGTGTAACTATATAACGTTAATGCCACAAAACGAATGCCTTTGTTAATCATAAGCAGTGTTGGGCAAGTTACTTTAAAAAAGTAACTAGTTACAGTTACTAGTTACTTCTTCCAAAAAGTAACTAAATTACTTACTCAGTTACAAATTATAAAAGTAACTAGTTACTTCAGAAAGTAACTATTGCGTTACTTTCAAGATTTTTTTTACATAAACAACATACACAAATCTAAACTATTTTAATGTTGCTGTGGGACAAAGTGAGACTAGCCTCCAATCAAATGCCATGTAGGCTATGTAGATATTATAATTACTATGTTTATATAGTGGATCATACAAACAGAATAGATGTTTTGGAACTTTTGATATGTATTGCCCCTCAACAGGCCACAACTGGGCAACATTAAATTATGCTTGTTAAGCACTATACCAAAAATAAATAACAAATATATACTGATTGATTGAACATTTTAATTAACAGATTTCAGAATGGGTACAATACAGTACGGCTCAATACACACAATTGTTAAGGGGATGCAGACCAGAGAAAGAGTTTTGTCTTGTTTACATCAGGGTCCCCGATTTTCAATTCATGACATTTATGACGAAAGTCTTTCTCTGGTCTGCATCCCCTTAACAATTGTATGTATTGAGCTGTACTGTACTGTACCCATTCTGCAATCTGTTAATAAACTTTTCAATCAATCAATCAATGACATACACAACATACAGATATAAGAATCTAATCGAATCATCTAAACTAATCTAATCATTACATTTAAGACATGCATGACATACAGAGATATATATATCTCTGAGCACCTGAAGCCTGTGCTATTAAACCAGGAAGTGCAGCACTGTTGATAAGGCTGTCAGCACTGCAGTAGAGCCACTCAGTGCCCTGCGCTGCAAAGAGTGAACACAAAACGCTCATGGACCCGCGGTCTCATGTTGACTGAGTCGCTTGTGTTGTTCGTTGGATTCGTTTTTGAGCTCAAAACGTACACTACACGGACCGCGGTCTCATGCTGACTGATCAGTGATCGCTTGTCTTGTCGCGCTGTGTGTCAGACTCTGGATGCTTTAGACACCCGCCCACCTCCACCTCTGATTGGCTTACCATGACATTGTATTCAACCTCAGCCAATCGTCAGCATGTATGCTTGGCTCGCGCACTGTCCACTAAACAAGGAAGAACATATTATTGCCTCTCGGCGCAGAGATATGTCTGATGAAAGAAACAGGTTCATTCATAGTAACGCGCCGCATTTTTTTGTAGTAACGGTAACGACGTTATTAAGATTGGAAGAGTAATCAGTTAGATTACTCGTTACTGAAAAAACGAACGCCGTTAGTAACGAAGTTACTTATAGTGCCGTTATTCCCATCACTGATCATAAGTAGTAACTTTGATGCAGTAGCGTGTGTGTGTGTGGGGGCGGCGTTGTGCAGATCGCTTGACTGAAACTTTTTTGAAAGTTTGAGCGTGTGGACCAGATTGACGCGACACAAATTGATGGATATTTATCGGCTACTGCCATCGGCACATTTGAGCTTATCGGCCGATAGGCCGATGGCAGTCAACAAGGCACTTATCGGCCGATACCGATACCTGACCGATATATCGGTGCACCCCTAGCTAACGCTGTCGCATCCGTGACGAAGACGGGCAGGAGCACTTGGATGGTCCCGGGCGTGGCCCACGCCACAGCCCTCGTCTGCTCCCGGCTGCCCTTGGGGGGAAGGACAACGGGATGGGTTAAGCGCATCGGCGATCCTACAAAAAACAATGCATGCATGTGTGTGTGTCCCGGTGTGTGTGCTAAACTAACCGCTGTGTGCCGCTAACATTGAGAGTCGTCTGCATGCCAATTAAAGACCTCTGCGACAGGTCCTGCATTATTATTAAAGGTCCACACTTGTTAACTTTTTGGGCAATTTTACACAATTCCTGTGAGTCTATGGAACACATCTGTAAGTTGTTTTTCAATAAAGTTCATTGTTTTGTATTTTTAATCAAGTACTTTGGTGCACCACTTTCTGCCCTTCCAACGAACAAGATATTTTTGGCTGGGCTCCGCCCATACTCGCAATGACACCCACCTGCACTATAGCCTAGCTAAGAGATGGCAGATACACTAGCACAGAGGAACACCGCAAACACTACAGTAAAATAGTAACGTTAATACACTATTGACACAGACAGAAAATATTAGCCAAATTAGAAAAGGGAATAACCTTTACCACTATCGCAAATAATCTGTCTGTTCATGCGCACGTTCTCCTTGCCTTTCCTGACACTAGTCCGAAGTGCATCATAGTTGTAGACGTTTGGTAATGAATGAATGAACGAGGTCCTACTGCTAATTAACTAATTACGACTTATGTACTTACTGATTCGATACCTTCTTTCGGGTCCAGAAGACTTGGTACAGGCTAGCTCCCTTCTTTAGCAACAGCCAGGAAATCACCCGAGCATTATAAAGTCCTTGATTCTCAATGCAGTCTTTGAAAAAATCCAAAAAACGAACTTGGCCCATTGCTTGCAGAGCACGATATCATTAGGAAACGAGTGCACGGACGTATTCGCTGGTTGGCAGCCAGGAACAGCACATGTCTTGCTCATCATTTTAACGTTATGCTAACTTACTCAAATCACTGTTCAGTTGATTGTGGGCGGTGGCTACAACCACAGTAGCGGCTCGGTATGCAGATATTAGCTTAACACTTTCAATGCCAACGACAAGATATCTCGTTTGTTCATGCCGACCGCTCATTGCCAACGACGAGAGATATATTTCTTTTTCATATTTTAATTCATATTTCTTCAATCTAACCTCACGTTAGTGCTGCAAACTCTCTCTGAGCTCCATTGGGAAAATACCGCCCGCTATCGTCTCTCCCTGTGGTACTGCACCCCATTGGAATGGATTGAATGAAACACATGGGGGGAAATAAATCCTGTTTCCTCATTTTACTTCTCAGACAAGTCACCCGAGACGATTGGATTCATTGCCGAGCCCCAGAACAGCGTGGAATACATATTTCCAGTACCCAGCGTTGGATCAATAAACGCGATCGATATTTGGAATGGCGATCAGGAATTGGAATCATCTTTTTGGAGAACATCTGATCTGAGGTAAGGAATCTATTTTACCAGTCTTAGGATAATCAGAGCTTTTTTCACAGAGATATCAACGTGTGCCCTATGTGTGTGTGTGTGTGTGCTGATCAGGAAATGAGATTAGCGTGCATAAGTATTATACTATCGATAATAATAATAATGACTTGGATTTATATAGCGCTCTTCATGACACCCAGAGCGCTTCACAGAGTCCATTATTCGTTCATACACAGTCATACCGGTGGTGGTAAGCTACAATTGCAGCCAGAGCTGCCCTGAGGCTAGCGTTTATTTGATCTTTATTTGAGCGTTTAATCTAGCGTTTATTTGAAAACAATTCATAAATAGGCAGAGAAATTACGTTTTCTGTGTATTCCAGAATATTCCAGTAAAGGGCGTTTATCACAGAATCTTTATATTTTCCTGAAACTTTCAAAAAACTAGCGTTTTTCAAAATGGTATAAAACGGAAATGAACCGATTAAAAAACAATCCCGTTTCGACAATGTTGACTGCAAACAAGTCATTGATAAGCGACGGCCAGATTAGCCATAATTTAAGATGTAGTTTATGCGTTCGCAAATATGAGAGCGCTATCATTGAAGTGGGTGGTGGCACGGAAGCACTAAATCGTGCGCCCCCTGCTGGCATTGAAAGTGTTAACAGTGATTAGTCAGCGCCTCTTACACGTCACAGATCCAGTCAAATCTGAATGGCTTATTTCAGTAGGGAGAGCTGAACAGCAGAAACTGCACTTGGTACAGATTTAACATTTTCTCAGTGTTGGTACAATCCCACATTGCTTGAAAACGAAAAAGGCCATTTTTACAATAGGGGACTTGTTTTTTTATATATATATAATTTTTTTGGCATTTTATTGCTTGCAGAGAGGAAGGATGGGAGAAGATATAGGGGGAGGACATGCTGTAAAGGTCACCGGGTCCGGGAGTCGAACCCGGGACGGCCGCATTGCACTGCAGCGCAGTTACGTGGTGCGCCACCCTGGTGCCCACAATAGGGGACCTTTAAGAATTTCATAAAACTACACTACCCAGCTCACGCCTGCCCCTGTCAAACTTTGAGCCTTCCGACGTGAAATTATTTTTTTACGTGATTATGTCTCACGGGTTGAACCAACCTGAATGTTATTGCCAGAACGTAGTTAGTTTCTAGAAAAAAACGTGTCTCAATCTCATTAAAGATGGTGGAGCGATTTACATTACAAAAAAGTAACTGTACATACAGCAGATTTCATTCACGGTATTTGCTGCCCAATGTTAGCATGGTGTTATTCACCGTCAAAGATGGAAATAAACAAAAAGAAAATGTATATTCTCCTTTGGTTCATTACAATTTACTCAAGCCTAGTAACAGACACAATATTTCTGACACTGGGAATACGTTCCCTGAGGTCCCTAGATACCAAGAACATGCAAATGGACTTGTAGAAGTGGAGCAATCTTCCATTTACTTAAGTACTTTTAGGCGAATTTTCGGAAAATATAGCTAGGGCTTAAGAGGTTAAAATCATTGGTAAACAAGGGCGGTTAGGTGGCCGAGCGGAGATTGCGTTCGTCACCAACCCCGGAGCTGTGAGCTGGATTCGCCTGTTGGATTCCAGCTCACAGCTCCGGGGTTGTCACCAGCTTGGCTGGCCGTCTGCACTAATACAATTGGCTGTATTAGAGGGTGGGAGAAGCTGGCGGGGTGGGTCCGGGTCGTTGTAAACAGCGACTCCTACGGTTCGGTCGGGGCGCCTGCTAAGCGCGGATAGGACTTGAGGGGGATAGTGTGGTCCTCCCACACGCTACGCCCTCTCGATGAGAATCCGCGCTGCCAGGTGAAAAGAAGCGGTGATTGGCTGGACGTGTGTCGGAGGAAGCACGTGGTAGCCTCCACTCTCCCAGATGATCTGACTGTGGCGGGTAAGTGCGCAACGACCAGGAAGGGACTGGGAATTGGCATACGACTAACATTGGGATGGGAGAAAATCGGAGGAAAATGGAGGGGGAAAAAGATCAAAAAAAAAAATAAAAAAAAAACATTGGTAAACAAACAGTGCTGAAAATATACACTTTGACTGCTGTTTTGATAGGGTTAGGGTCTTTACTCTTGGCTACATTTGAAAAAGAAATGCAACATTAATTAATACGGACTGTATTGATCGATTTATGACGTGAAATTAATCTCGGCCCAGTACTGGGCCCGTCAGGCTTTTAACCCATTCCCTGCCACCACTTTGATCATCTTATACCATTCTCTGCCAGTACTGTAAGTCTATGGAGATGTTCACCTTCTTTGCAGGGCTATAACTTTTTAAATTGTATTGCTAAATTGACATTACTATGGCCCATTCAACATCGATTATATATCGTTCAGGATGTAGGAACGTTTTACTTTTTCATTCACACGAAAATACCGTCTAGAGTATAAATATGTTTTTATCATTTTCTGCAGTATTTCCTAGAACGTGAGATATAGACATAAATGCATATATTAGATTATCAAATGCCGTTTGATACCGATCAACATTATATTAAAAATGTCAACTGTACATGGTCCTAAACGTTATGACTGATCATCCGCGGGTGAACGGAGGGGGGGGGGGGGGGGGGTCGTTTATAATTCCGTGACCGACGTTAAATGATTTATGTAGTATGGGTGATATATAGATCAGAGCAGTTTGTATCGAAAATGATAAGGAAAAATGCTGAAACTCACGGCAGCTTCCTAGTAGCATTGGGCGATGAGAGTGGAGCAAACAGATCCCAGTTATGTGATGTGGATCGATGCGATCCAGTTCCGGTTTGTATAATACTAATATACGCCCAAATCATGTGGATTATTGAGTTATGGCAAAGATCCATATCCACAGTGTGTGTCATGAGTCCAGGGACGATAAACGAGTGGCCGGACGGAATAGGGAGACGCACCGGGATCACAAGAGATCCACTTCCGGTTGCAACTCGCCGATCAGCCACCAGGTGGCAGTATTGAAGCGTTGCAGAGTTGTGCTGAGTCCCGCAGCATATGACAAGGCTCCGTGAGTGAAATATGAATACCATGGCGAAAATATGAAATATTGATCAGAATCACGTCGTACGCCGTTATTGGCAGAATTTGCATGAACTTGAAACCCGTCGTACGACGTTATTGGCAGGAAAAGGGTTAAAGTCAACACTTATAAAGTCATAATGTTTAGAGATTAAAGTCAACATTCATAAAGTCAGACTAAAGTCATAATGTTTAGAGATTAAAGTCAACATTTATAAAATCAGACTAAAGTCATAATGTTTACAGATTAACCCATTCTCCGCCAATACCGTGTTAAGGCGTGTTTCTCCGCCATGCGTTGTCTGCCAATCACGCCGTAAGCCATGTTTGAGATCAATATTTCATATTTTCGTCATGGTATTCATATTTCACCCACAGAGTCTTGGCTGATGCTGTCTGAGCCAGCACAACTCTGCAACGCTTCAATACTGCCACCTGGTGGCCGATCGGCGAGTTGCCAAACCGGAAGTGCCCGTTGCAGCTTGGTCCGTCCCCTAATTTTGTCCGGCCACTCGTTTATCGTCCCAGGACTCAATACAGACACGTGGATATGGATCTTTGCCATAACTCAATAATCTACATGATTTGGACGTGTATTAGTAATATACAAACCGGAAATGGATTGCATCGATCAACATCACATAATTGGGATCTGTTTGCTCCACTCTCATCGCCCAACGCTATGAGGAGACTGACGTGAGTTTCAGCGTTTTTCTTTATCATTTTCGATACAAACTGCTCTGATCAATATATCACCCATACTACATAAATCATTTAACGTCGGTCATGGAATTATAAACGACCCCCCCCCCCTCTGTTCACCCGCAGATGATCAGTCATCAATCAATCAATCAATCAAATGTATTTGTATAGCACGTTTAAACATGACGCTTGTCAACCAAAGTGCTTCACATAGCTAAGCTAAGTACAAAGAAAAGTATAAAATAAACAGAAAATAAAATAAAATCAATGGATATACAAAGGAAAAACAGAACAACACGTCAACAAGTACGGCAGGAGTCAAAGTGAGTCAGGGAAGGCCAGGCGATATAGGTGGGTTTTGAGTTTTGATTTAAAAGACTCGATGGAGGGGGCAGATGTAATGGACATGGGGATGCTGTTCCAGAGGTCAGGGGCTGCAACCGCAAATGCACGTCCCCCCCTAGACTTGAAGTTAGACCTACGGGTGGTTAGGAGACCCTTATCAGCCGATCTGAGGGCCCTGGCGTTGGTATAGGGGGTGAGGAGGTCTGCTAGGTAAGCAGGGGCCTTACCATTTAGGCTTTATAAACCAATAAAAGGACCTTGAAGTCTATTCTAAAGCGCACCGGGAGCCAGTGGAGGGAGGCAAGTACAGGGGTGATGTGAGCTCTCTTCCGGGTACCTGTGAGCAGTCTAGCGGCAGCGTTTTGGGGGAGTTGTAGACGGGCTATGGTGGATTTATTTAGCCCCAGGTACAGGGAGTTACAGTAGTCTAAGCATGAGGATATGAAGGCGTGAATTACTCTTTCCAGGTCTGAGGGGGAGAGAATGGCCTTGATCTTGGCTATGGACCGGAGCTGGAAAAAGCACCCCTTCACCACCGCGTTTACCTGCCTATTGAAGGAAAACTCGGGGTCAAAGAGCACGCCCAGGTTTTTAACAAAGGACTTGACTAGGGGAGACAGGTTACCCAGGCTGCTGGCAATGACACTGGTTTGGTTCAAAGGGCCGGAAAGGAGGATTTCACATTTTGACTGATTGAGCTGTAGAAAATTGTGTGCCATCCAGCATTTGATGTCGTCTAAGCAGGAACGAAGACTGTCAAGATTGTTTATATTGTTGGGTTTCATGGGGAGATAGACCCGAGTGTCGTCAGCATAAAAATGGAAAGAGATGTTGTGTTTTTTAATGATCAGACCAAGGGGCAGCATGTATAGGGAGAATAGGATAGGGCCAAGGATGGAGCCTTGTGGAACCCCGCAAGAGAGAGAGGCAGAGGGGGAGGAGCAGTTTCCGATGTTAACGGAGAATCTTCCATCACTGAGGTAGGAGGTGAACCATGATAGGGCTGTGCCACTGACACCAACTGCCTGGTGAAGACGGTCAATGAGGATAACATGGTCTATTGTATCGAAAGCTGCACTGAGGTCTAAGAGCATAATAAGTGCGGTGGCTTAGCAAAAAGATGTGGACGCGCCGGACAAAAGCACCAAATTTTTTCCACATGTTCCCCATCACCATAGCTTTAATTTTGGGGTAGGGGCCACGTCATCATGATGGATTTCAAGATGGCCGCCATGTAAAATCAAGGTTCTGCCCATTAATAAATATCTTGGTCCATAGCGCGCTCAATATTTGAGCGAACACAAAGGTATTGGTATCCCTGTAAACTAGAGAAGCTAAGCTTTCCATTTGTATAATTTTCATTAAGACCAACTGTTGGGAAGGGGGTTTTAATAGGCAATGATTCAAAATTATGTTAAATGTTCACCTAGAAAAAACTGCCATGCTCATCTTCCAAAAGGTCCCTTGGCTGTTCACATGAATATATCAGAGTGAACATTGGTTTTATAGGTACCCACAAGCCTCTTCTTTCCATACATACCCACTTTGTCCAACTTGCATGCTATTTGGGGCAATAATCAAGCAGGTTTGTGCATGTGGTACAAATGTGTCGAACATTGGGTTAGGGTTTGTTGTTAGAATGTTGAACATAGAAGATCAATTTTGGTGTCAAACTAGGGCTGGACGGTATGGTCTAAAATTTATATCACGGTATAATTTGAAGCATAGACGGTAACGGTATATATCACGGTATATTAACTTATCTTAAAATGTCTATAAATGCTTCTGAAGGGGTAAAACACTGTTATTCTGTTACAGCTGCTGAGCTATACTATAGCTAATGTCCATCAATATCTTCCTTTTTAATTAAATAGGTTCAAGAATCGAATTAGGATTGTTAGCAGAGAGAGAGAGAGAGAGGAAGGAGGCTGCTAGAGTGGAGCTAACGTTAGCTTGCTGAGGCTAGTACATCGACAGGCTGCTAGTGGAGCCAGCTAACGTTAGCTTGCTGAGGCTAGTACATCGACAGGCTGCTATAGTGGAGCCAGCTAACGTTAGCTTGCTGAGGCTAGTACGACAGTTAACATTACATAAAAAAATTAAAAATAATAAGTTACCAGAACTTAAAAATATTGAGTTCAGTTACTGTGCATTAAGGTTTTCAGTTTTCAATCCATAATAAGTTAACAGAAAAATAAGTACACAACCACATTATTTCAACCTAATAAAACTATGTTTATTGTCATTGTTTTAAGAACACAAGTTGACTTGGTAATAATCACATTTTGAGTAAAAAAAATGGCTTTTAACATGTGCAATGTTCAATGAAATAGAAAAATAAATAATACAAATTGTTGATTAATCCCACTGGTCACAATGGTGACTGTAATAATGTTTTTGTTATAAGGCTCTGCAAATGTTACTGAATGATGTACTGTAGCAATGTATTTCCAGCTAAATTGAAATAATAAACAAATAAAGGGTCTCAATTAAATATGTGGTAGTAAAAATAACCTGTGGGAGGATTTCAACAAGATAAATGCGACAACAGTGCAAAATATTTCACTATAATATTTCAGAGCAAAAAAAAGAAAAAAAAAATATCCTTTTTTTTTTTAATAATTTTTACTGCTGCCCCCTGTGCCTATGCAAATGCCCCCGCGTGCCTAGGGTTGCCTACCCCTGGTCTATCTGTTCAGTACTGCTCAGCACTGTTTCAAGATGCACAATGAGCTCTTCTTCTTCTTCTTATTTGATTTTCCGGCAGTGTAGACGCATTGTGGCGTATTACTGCCCTCCGCAATTCTTTTGATGGGCTCTTCTTCTACTTCTTCTTCTTCTTTTCCCGCAGTCTACTGGATCCCGTCATCCCCTACATTGTCCATTGGAGTGCAGCTAATGCTGCTACTTCCTGTCTGAGCCCCCCTCCGCGGGACCCTCCTTGCCCCCCGCAATCTTATTCTGGGCTGCTTGGTCCCTCTCAGCCCCCTCACCCAATTCCCTAACCACCTCCTCCCATTTCAGACCTTCCATTCCCAAATGTTGAACCGCTATCCTAACAATCATCTTCACCCTCTCTGTTTTACCCTTAGCCTCTGCCAGACCAGTAACTACCCCTGCCACGAAGGCCACAATACCTAATTTCTCCTCCCTTACCCTCTCTCTATCCTCCTGCTCTATCTTCTCTGCCAAATGCCCTTCTCCAACCCCCTGCACCCTTTCTTGGCTGCCCTGTCCTACCCTGCTAACCGCCTCAGCATACGACAACTTACCCTCCCTTCTCACTCTCCGAACCTCGACCTCCTCCATCACCTCACACCTTCTAAACGCTACACTATGCTCCCCACCACAACTACAGCACATCGGCTTCACTCCCTCTCCACACTTCCCATATTCATGTTCCCCGCCACACCTAGCGCACCTCTGCCCCTTCCTACACATGATAGCTATATGGCCAAACTCCTGGCACCTACAGATGTGGGACTGGAAAACGAGGCGTCTCCCGCCGGTAGCAAGCTAGATGACGGTGGTTGACGCTAGATGACGTCTTTTTACGCTGCTCTGCCTGGTTCAACCAGTAGGGGGAGTCGAGTTACACGGTGGAGAGAGGGAGCTATTCTACAATCTGCGTGCGACACTAGTCTTGGACATATTATTTTGCAATGTAATGCTTTTCTGTAGATTATTTGACTGTCATTGGTACAGTAATGGTGTGGTATTTTCGATTAACGTGCGTTTTTTATGGATAATCATCTAGATACTCAGATACAGTGCAGTATTATTCTTTACGAGACAACCCAACGTGCTGGCACCGAAGACCCGCCCTACTCTGCCTCTGATTCGCAGAATGTGGCTCTAGTTAGGCTCTGGTTGGGGGAAATGTAACTGGCCCGTCGATTATTGTGATCAGGCTGTCCTGTGGATTTCAGCTGTCGCTGTACTGAATTTACTGGTAAATTAACTTAGGTTTAACGTTAGTTTGTTTACTACAGTTATGTCAGAATGACAATCAACTAAGGTAACGTTACAGTAGCAACTGCTCAAATAAAGCTGTATCCACATTGCTGTCAAGTTAACGTTATGGTCTCTCGAAAATTGAATGCGACCTCAAGGCTTTTCAACACTGGCCGCGTAATATTAGCTAACGTTCATGTAATGTGTAACGTTTAATCAACGTGAAATGGCCCTGAATACATCATATAATGTGTTTCCCAGCTGCTTATATTGTAAGTGTATGCCCAAAAATATATATCACTATGAATTGAAAATGGGGGACCCTGATGTAAACAAGACTAAAGTCTTTCTCTGGTCTGTGCATCCCCTTAACAATTGTGTGTATTGAGCTGTACTGTATTGTACTCATTCTGCAATCTGTTAATGACATTTACATATCTGTAGATACTATATCTATATCTGTACATCCCTTACCTACTCTTACTAGTTACGCTGCTGGCCAGTATGACTTACTACCATATAGTGTCTTTATACCTGTATCACTGTACATATTAATACTATATCTATATCTGTACATATCTCTTACCTACTCTTACTAGTTACACTGCTGGTCAGTATGACTTCCTACCATAGTGTCTTTATACCTGTATCACTGTACATATTAATACTATATCTATATCTGTACATATCTCTTACCTACTCTTACTAGTTACACTGCTGGTCAGTATGACTTACTACCATAGTGTCTTTATACCTGTATCACTGTACATATTAATACTATAACTATATCTGTACATATCTCTTACCTACTCTTACTAGTTACACTGCTGGCCAGTATGACTTACTACCATAGTGTCTTTATACCTGTATCACTGTACATATTAATACTATATCTATATCTGTACATATCTCTTACCTACTCTTACTAGTTACACTGCTGGTCAGTATGACTTACTACCATAGTGTCTTCATACCTGTATCACTGTACATATTAATACTATATCTATATCTGTACATATCTCTTACCTACTCTTACTAGTTACACTGCTGGTCAGTATGACTTACTACCATAGTGTCTTTATACCTGTATCACTGTACATATTAATACTATATCTATATCTGTACATATCTCTTACCTACTCTTACTAGTTACACTGCTGGTCAGTATGACTTACTACCATAGTGTCTTTATACCTGTATCACTGTACATATTAATACTATAACTATATCTGTACATATCTCTTACCTACTCTTGCTAGTTACACTGCTGGCCAGTATGACTTACTACCATAGTGTCTTTATACCTGTATCACTGTACATATTAATACTATATATATATCTGTACATATCTCTTACCTACTCTTACTAGTTACACTGCTGGCCAGTATGACTTACTACCACAGTGTATTTATACCTGTATCACTGTACATATTAATACTATAACTATATCTGTACATATCTCTTACCTACTCTTACTAGTTACACTGCTGGCCAGTATGACTTACTACCATAGTGTCTTTATACCTGTATCACTGTACATATTAATACTATATCTATATCTGTACATATCTCTTACTAGTTACACTGCTGGCCAGTATGGCCACTACCACAGGAGGAAGAAGACCGACATACAGCCCCTGTACATCGACGGGGGATGCGTGGAGAGAGTCTCTGTCATCAATATGTGCACTATGGTGCACTACACGGTGGTGTAGTGGTTAACACTGTCGCCTCACAGCAAGAAGGTCCAGGGTTCGATTCCCGCTTGGGGACCAGGTTTCCATGATGCCAGGTACCCAGGTGGGGTATCTCCCAGGCCTTTCTGTGTGGAGTTTGCATGTTCTCCCCGTGCTCGCAAGGGTTTCCCCCCCGATAAGATAAACCCAATGGAAAAACATGCACAACAACAGATCGCTAACGCTGTGGCGTCCTTGACGAAGACGGACAGGAGCACTTGGATTGGTCCCCTGGCATGTGCACAAGTTGGTTGTGAGGGGCCTTCAATAATTTTACTATATTTCCAGACAGTGGGACCCTGATGTAAACAAGACAAACGTCTTTCTCTGGTCTGCATCCCCTTAACAATTGTGTGTATTGAGCCGTAGCCTACTGTATTGTACCCATTCTGCAATCTGTTAATAAAATTGTCATTCATTCATTCATCACTATTTTATTTCACTGTAAAAAAATAAGTTTTATCTATTCTATTCTACTATTTTATTGCACTGCACTATTTTACTCTGTCTATTTTATCTTACTATTTTTATTATTGTCTATATCAGACTTTTTAAAACTAATTCCACTATCCATGTTTGATGATCCAGTTAATTATATTGACTTGTTATATTGTTGGGAAGTGAGTCAAGTCTGCCTGAATGTTCACTGTTACAGTAGTTTTGCCTTTGAGAACCAATGGTTCAGGCAGACTTGACTCACTTCCCAACCCCCAAAATATAACACCTCCGTGTATACAGTGGGGGGTTGGCATTGTGTGGAGAGATCAGTGACACAGAGTCATCAGACACCATCCCATCTGGAGAGCCACGAGCAGGCCGCTAATAGAATAGAATAGAATAGATCTTTATTGTCATTGTTACAGTTGTTACAACGAAATTTAAAATGCAGCCCTAGGTGCTAGTAAAAATATAAAAACACAGTCCTAAACACAGTATTAAATATAAAAACAGGAGTAAGACATAAATAACATAAACAGGGGGGTATAAAAGATAATTGCACTATCCCTTAATGTTGTGTGTGCGTGGGGGGGGGGGGGGGGTGCAAGGGAGACAATTTTATTAACAGATTGCAGAATGGGTACAATACAGTAGGCTACGGCTCAATACACACAATTGTTGATTGATTGATTGATTGAAACGTTTATTAACAGATTGCAGAATGGGTACAGTACAGTACAGCTCAATACATACAATTGTTAAGGGGATGCAGACCAGAGAAAGACTTTCGTCTTGTTTACATCAGGGTCCCCCATTTTCAATTCATCATAACATATATGACATACATGACATACAGATAGACAGTACTGCTACATCTATACATTTATGACATATCAGATTTGCAAATACAGTACTGTTTGTGATACAAAAGTGTCCAGAAAAGGAGTGTATATACATTTGGCGTAGAAACTGTACAAAGTCAAAGACTTTGAAGTTAAATGATCTTGTGGAATTTAAAACGGCACAATTAATGTATAAAGCAAAAAGTCATGCACTTCCAAGAAACATTCAAGAATTGTTCTTTGATAGGGAGGCGGGTTATAATCTGAGGGGAGAACACAATTTAAAAGTGCTAAATGTACGCACTACCATGAGAAGACACTGCATCTCGATATGTGGAGTGAAACTGTGGAACAGTCTAAATGTGGTGCTAAAGAAATGTCCAAACATGAGACAATTCAAACTGATGTATAAGGAAATGATGTTCACAAGGTACAGGGATGAGGAAGGGACTTGATATTCACGGGTGTTTACATTTGTATTTTATTTCTTTCGTGTTTTACATATATAGTTTTTGTTTTTTTGTTTTGCATATATATATATTTTTTTTTTTTTATGTTTTAAAATAGTACACTCATTTGAGTAGTGGAAAAGGGGTAGGATTAAATAAGTGTATACTTCTTCCTACTCCTTTTCGAACATGTAGATTGAGTTGTGTTTTGCTTTTGTTATTGTTTGTTTGTATTCATTGCATGTTCGAAATAAAGATATCAAATCAAATAGACAGTACTGCTACATCTATACATTTATGACATATCAGATTTGCAAATACAGTACTGTTTGTGATACAAAAGTGTCCAGAAAAGGAGTGTATATACATTTGGCGTAGAAACTGTACATTGGAGGAGGTTGGTTGGGTGGGGTGGGGTTGGGTGGGTTGGGTGAGGGCTGTACATTGGAGGTGGGGGGGGGGGGGGTGGGGGGGTTGGGTAGGGGACACACACACATTTTACACTGTGCATTGGAATATTGACAAAGCCTTTACAGCTTTAGGTAGGGCGTTCCACATTGATGTGGCATAATTGCGAAACGTGTTTAGTCCCTTGTTTGAGCCGAATCTGGGTTTTACATGATTTGTGGAGCTCCCTCTGGTGTTGTGATCGTGGTATTCACTGACCTTTGGGAAGTATTTTGACATGTACATGGGTACCTTGGTCGTGTAGTGTATCTTGTAGACCAGGCCCATTGCAAGTTGCTGTACTCTGTCGTCTACTCTAAGCCATCCTAGGTTGTCAAAGTGGGCAGGGGTGAGGTGGGTTCTAGGAGTCAGGTCAAGTAGTAGTCTGACTAGCTTGTTTTGAGATGTTTGTAATTTGTTTTTTAGTGCCTTTGAGGTGCTTTGGTACCATGAGGTGCAAGCATAGTCATAGTACCCTTGAATGAGTGCTCCTGCTAGAGCAGGGAGGGGCAACTGGCGGCCCGCGGGCCGCATGCGGCCCTCACCGACGTTCCATGCGGCCCCAGGCCAATAAAAAAAAAAGAAAAAAAGAAAAATTATAATATTTTTTTATTTTTTGTATTTTTTTTTATTGTATTCGACTAAGAAGAGTTGGCAGTCGACTATGGCTCCTTTCGATCGATTAGTCGACTATTTGACTAATAGGGGTCAGCCCTAGTGTGGACATATGAAACGCTGTTGAAAGTGCCGTGCAGCAATATGGGGGTTTTGATAAACTGTCGGCTGTTGTTACCGATGGAGCACCGGCAATGAAAGAAAAACACACAGGATTCGCCGGGCTTCTAAGGCAGAGTGGCGTTGAGTGTCCAATGCTGCACTGCATTATACATCAGGTAAGTTCGCTAACATAATTTCCATCTATTGTGGGTCACTATAATGACCAATGCGAGTCGAGTGTAGTCAAATTATATGCGAGAGTCGTTAAATATTTTTTTTTTTTTTTTTATCTGATATAGGAGGCTCTCTGTGCCAAGAAGCTTGACTACTACAGCCATGTTATGGATTTGGTTACCAAGGTTACCAATCTAATTTGTGGAGGCAACAGGTCACTAAACCATAGAAAGTTTGTCTCCTTTTTGGAAGAGATGGACACTGATTATGGCGACTTGCAGCTACACACAGAAATCCGATGGCTGAGCCGTCGGAAAGTACAGGAGCGACATTGAAACACTGCAAATGCAATTCAATGATCGGTTTGAAGATTTCAACGGCATGCAGTCACGGATAGCGCTGTTTGCCGGCCCCCTCACCGCTACGGTGTCAGAGCAGCCCCCACCGTTGCAGCTTGAACTGTGCGAGCTACAGTCAGATCCTTTTTTTCAAGCAAAGAGAAATGAGAGGGGAATTTCGTTTTGGAAACTGCTACCTGAGCCCCGCTTCCCACTCCTCAGGGACTTTGCCCTCTCTATGGCCAGTATGTTTGGGAGCACATACATATGTGAGAGCAATTTCTCAAACATGAAGCACATCAATCTATATAATCAATCTATAACTGAACTGGCGCTGCTGTGATGGCTGCCTTTCTGATCGCTCCGACGAGACTGTGCTTTATTTTGTTAATTTTTATAGTATTAGGAGTTTTATTTGCACCAACTGTTGGTGCATTATATGTGTATGACTGTCAGTCAATCATTGACATTGGATTAAGAAAAACTTACCGTTTGGATTGCTCTCTGGATCGGATCGCTGAACAGCAGAAATGGCCCGCCGAGATCCTTTGTTATGCCGGCCACGGACAAGACCAAAAGCCGCCGCGAAGACGAGGAAAGAGAGCCGGGGTCCGGAACAGACTGAGGTCCAAACGACACAGAACCACATTGCCCAGCATATTGTTGGCCAATGTGCAATCGATAGGAAACAAATTGGACGACATCAGAGCAAGGATCCAATTCCAGAGGGACATTCGGGATTGTAACGTCCTCTGTTTCACAGAAACTTGGCTGAGTCCAGATGTCCCGAATCATGCAATAGAACCGGCAGACCACTTCTTCGTTCTACGAAAAGACCGGACGGCATTAGAGTCACTAAAGAAGAAAGGAGGCGGCATTGCCTTCATGATAAACAAGGAGTGGTGCGATTTAGGCAACACAAAGGAAATGTCTAACCACTGCTCCCCAGACCTGGAGTTTATCACGATAAAATGTCGACCCTTCTTCCTCCCAAGAGAGTTAACGTCCATCATCCTCATCGGAGTGTACATTCCACCACACGCGAACACTGAGGTCGCACTTTCAAAACTTCACGACGAGGTAAACAAACTCCAGGCAGCTAACGTTGACGCGGCCATTTTGGTCTTGGGGGATTTCAACAGCGCGCGTCTTAAAAAGGTGCTGCCAAATTTCTATCAGCATGTGACCTGTCCCACCAGAGGCGAGAACATATTAGACCATGTATACTCGCAATTTAAGAATGGGTACAAGTCACAGGCTCTTAGTCCATTCGGTAAAAGCGATCACGCCGCAATTTTTCTTTTGCCTAAGTATAAACAGAGTCTCAAGCGAACGCCGGTGGTCTCGCGAGAGGTTAAGCGTTGGGCCGTGACGTCAGTGGAGTCACTCCAAGCAGTGCTGGGAAGCACAGAATGGAGTGTATTCCGTGATAACACAGCCAATATTAACGAATACACCGAAACGGTGATTGACTATGTCTGTACTCAGGTAGAAGTAATAATCCCCACCACCAAAATTAATATCTACCCAAATCAAAAGCCCTGGGTAGACAAATCCGTCCGTGAGGCTCTGAAAGTGCGCACATCAGCATACAACACCGGGCTGGTGACAGGCAACATGGAAGAACACAAGATGGCAAGATACAACGTCAGGAGAGCAGTAATAGAGGCAAAACGGCGTTACAGGGATAAAGTTGAACTTCAGTTTGAACAGGCTGACTCTAGAGGCATGTGGCAGGGCCTCAGAACAATGACAGACTACAAAGGAACCCCCCTCAAACTGAACAGTGACATCTCCTTAGCAAATGATCTCAACTCCTTCTATGCGAGGTTTGAGGCTGTGAATAACAACACCAGCCTACAAACCACGGCAATGGGGGGGGGGGGGTCTGCTGATGGAGACTCAGTGTTCAGGGTAACAGAGCATGAGGTGAGACGGATCTTTAAAAAAGTGGATATCAGGAAGGCAGCAGGACCGGACGGCATCCCCGGCCGCGTCCTAAAAGTCTGTGCCGACCAACTGGCCCCGGTATTCACTGACATCTTCAACCTGTCCTTGGAACAGGCCGTCATCCCCACCTGTCTGAAGAAGTCCACCATCATCCCTGTACCCAAAAAATCTACGCCCGCTTGCCTCAACGACTACCGCCCTGTAGCCCTCACCTCCATAGCCATGAAGTGCTTTGAGAAGCTAGTGAAGGGCTACATCTGTTCCTCCCTCCCCATCAACCTGGACCCTCTGCAATTTGCATATCGCCCCAACAGGTCCACGGAGGACGCCATAGCCCATGTGCTGCACACAGCAGCATCACATCTGGACAAGAGGAAGGGGAACTATGTGAGAATGCTGTTCATCGACTACAGCTCAGCATTCAATACCATAGTCCCCTCCAAACTCATAGCCAAGCTCAGGGACCTGGGCTTGAACTATGACCTGTGCCAGTGGGTCCTGGACTTCCTGACGGGCAGACCCCAGGTGGTAAGAGCCGGCAACTGCACCTCCTCATCCATCACGCTCAACATAGGGGCCCCCCAGGGCTGTGTTCTGAGCCCCCTCCTCTACTCCCTGTACACACATGACTGCGTAGCACAGCGGAACAACAACACCATCATCAAATTTGCTGATGACACAGTAGTGGTGGGCCTGATCTCTGCCAACGACGAAAGGGCCTACCTGGAAGAGGTAGAGAACCTGTCACAGTGGTGTCAGGAGAACTGCCTCTCCCTGAACGTCAGCAAAACAAAAGAGATGATTGTGGACTTCAGGAGGTCGGGGGTCAAGGACTACAGCCCCCTCAGCATCGACGGGGCACCAGTTGAGAGAGTGAACAGTTTCAAGTACCTCGGAGCCCACATATCCGAGGACTTGACATGGACCACACACATTGACAGTGTTGTGAAGAAGGCACGACAACGCCTCTACTTCCTCAGGCGCCTAAGGAAGTTCCAAGTCAGTCAGAAGATCCTTAGGAACTTCTACTCATGTACAATAGAGAGCATCCTGACCGGCAACATCACCTCCTGGTTTGGGAATAGCACTGCACAAGACCGTAGCAGACTACAAAGAGTGACACGTTCAGCCGAACGCACAATTAGAGGGGGGCTTCCCACCCTCCAGAACATTTACAACAAGCGGTGCAAGGGGAAGGCTAAGAGAATTATTAAGGACTCGAGCCACCCGAACAACTGCCTCTTTGAACTGCTGCCGTCAGGCAAGCGATACCGGAGTCTTATGGCGAGCACAGAAAGACTCAGAAGGAGCTTCTATCCCCAGGCCATCAGGCTGCTAAACGAACAATAATCGCTAAACGAACAATAATCACTATGCAACAACCATCAAATGCACACAGCACACACACCCACACGCACACACACACTCACTCAAACAAACAACACACTGCAGCACCCACTCTCCACACTTTAGATCACACAAACACACTTACACTTTATATTTATTGATAAAGGATTTGCACTACAACTCGTACACCTACTGTGAATTGTACCTAAACTGCACCTCGTCCATTTATGCCTTGCACTATATAGTATTGTATATTAGTACACTGCACAGTATTGTATATTGTATGGTAACTACGTCTACGAACATTGTACATATGTCTAAACTGAACACTGTGACCTCTTTTTTTTTTTTTTCTAATTTTTACTATGTTTTTATTTCATACTTATCTTGTCATGCACAGTCTCTGGAGCGCAACAGTAAGAAGCATTTTGTACAAAAGTATTCTGTACTTCTGTATGACAACTATTAAAGAAACTTGAAACTTGAAGTCAAAGTAGAGAAACAGGCTGTCGGATGAAACATTATTTCATCTGATGCAGATTGCATGCACAAACATTGAAGTTGACATTCCTGCTATTGTGCGCCAAATGGAGAGACCACAAGTGTCTCATTAAAGACAGGGGGGAGGAGGAGATGATGAAGAGGTGTAGAGGGGGGGAAGGAGATGATGAAGATGTGTAGAGAGGGGGGAAGAGATGATGAAGAGATGTAGAGAGGGGGGGAGATGATGGATAGGTGTAGAGAGGGGACCATTATTATTATTATTATTATTATTATTAGGGATGTCCCGATCCGATCACGTGATCGGGATCGGCGCCGATCACATGCTTTTCAGAGGATCGGGATCGGGAAAAAAAATTTAATAAAAATCGGCAGTCAATAAAAGATTTTTTTTTTTTTTTTATTCAACAAACATGACCATGTTCACATCTTAAACTCATACGGAGGCCTTAGTTTTGGTTTTAAATTACATATAATATATCATTAATGTATTTATTGTCACACAGAGCAGAATAATTGTCCACAACAAACACATTCCCCTTTAATTTTCACCGTTGCAACAAACATTCCCTTTAATTTAGACGCTACACGCTACACGCGACCACATCACAACAACAACACGTCGCTCCCGAAACACTGTTATCCACTCACTTGAGCAGCTAGAGGTTTGGAAGTTGGAACTAAGCATTTTAAAACAGCAATTGCAATGTTTGCAAGGACGACATTCCGTGTGGAGGAAAAACTCATGAAGCTGGAGCCTGGAGGCGGACTTTTCAGACTAACTTTTCAACTGGATAACGTCAATTATTTGCTGTGACTAAGGATTATCTTCGGCGTTTCAGACCGTAAGTCGAACACTGAATGTATACTAATGTGCAAACATATATTGAAACTTTTAATATTTCTTATGAAGCACATTTCTCAGGGTGAATGTAATAACAAGAGCCGCCGCGCTCGCGCCCCTCCAGGGACTATAGCCAACAGAGGGGCTTGTCTTGCTCCGCCAGTTTCTGACAAAAATGCGTCAAAATTGATTACTAATGTGAAAGATCGGATCGGGAACGATCGGAATCGGTAGATATTTAAAATCACATGATCGGAATCGGATCGGGAGCAAAAAAAGGCGATCGGGACATCCCAGATTATTATTATTATTATTATTATAACCATTATTGACCCACTGTGGGGCGAGGGTGAATGTCATGCCAGTTTGATAAAGGGTCAATGGGAGGCATGTAGTATTGCACTTTACTTTACTTGCACTTTACTTGTTTACTTTTGTAGTGTTCAGATAACACTAATAACACAAACACAAAGCAGCATTCCTGCTGCATTTCACTACAACAGTAAATCAAAAGTGCAATAATAAATGATTTTGTTAAATGTATACACTTTTATCCTGCTACTAAACAAAACATTCCTGAGTGCTTCATATCCATAACATGCATTTCAGTGTTATAATGTTTTGTTTAGTAGCAGGATAAAAGTTTATACATTTAACAAAATCATTTATTATTGCACTTTTGATTTACTGTTGTAGTGAAATGCAGCAGGAATGCTGCTTTGTGTTTGTTGAGCAGTGGGCTTTAAGTTCATACATTTATTTTATTAGAAGCCTTAATTATAATTGATAATTTTTGTATATATTTGGGGTTACACAGCAATACTTTTAAATTCAGCTGTTTATAAATTCATAAAGTTGAAATTGCATTACTAAATGCATTTGAAATGGAATAAAAACAAAGTTACAACAAATTATAATTGTTTATATACCTTGTGACTATTAGGGCTATTTGAGTGATGGGGTACTACTGGCGGGACTGCCGATAAACAATGCGGCCCCCCAGATTGATTGTGGACATTTTGTGGCCCTCACCATATACAAAGTTGCCCACCCCTGTGCTAGAGTCTTCAGGGTATTCTTGTTTACCAGAGAGGAGATCCGGTACAAGAATCGCGTTCGTTGGTTGACTTTTTTTATTACATTGGATGCCATTTTGTCACAGGAAAGATTAGCCTCTAGGATGGAACCCAGGTAGGTAATTTCATCTTTCCTTGTGATAATATTGTCACCCACTGTAACCGAGAAGCCGTCGGTCTTGCTGAGTTTGTTATTTGAACCGAAGAGAATGGACTCTGTTTTGCCCATGTGTAATGATAGTTTGTTGTCGGCGAGCCATATGCAGATTTTGCCTAGTTCCGAGCTGAGGGCTTTTTCAACCTGTAACTTGTTCTTGTCAGAGACCAGCAGGGCTGAGTCGTCCGCAAACAGGAACAAGTTGCAGTCACAAGCTGACGACATGTCATTTGCATAAATTAGGAATAGTAAGTAAATGTTAAGGGGATGCAGACCAGAGAAAGACGTTTGTCTTGTTTACATCAGGGTCCCACTGTCTGGAAATATAGTAAAATTATTGAAGGCCCCTCACAACCAACTTGTGCACATGCCCTAGGCTGCCAAAGATAAAAACTAGGAGTTTACATCTGTAGCCTAGCTGTGAGATCCAATGTAATAAAAAAAAGTCTGCTACGTCTTGCTATGTTGTGTTTCAATACAGTGGGTACAATACAGTACAGCTCAATACACACAATTGTTAAGGGGATGCAGACCAGAGAAAGACTTTCGTCTTGTTTACATCAGGGTCCCCCATTTTCAATTAATCATGACACTGCGGTGGCCAGGAGCGCGCAACAAGATGGTATACATTATGGTATATGATTTATGAATAGTATATTCCACTATAGCAGTATATGGTGTGCTGTACATTTGAATCTAATCTAATTTTGAGAGTGCAAATGTAACAGTAAAGTGCAATAGTGATATACAATGAACAGGTGATTAAACTCTGTGTAAAATATATAAATTAGTACTACTGAGTAATAGTGCTAATCACTACTCAGATGTATGTATAGAGTTGTAGTATAATACAGTGATACTCACTTTGGTTGAATGGAATCATTGACACAGATACCATCCAAATAGTAGTTATCTTGACTTTAATGTGGGTCTAACTTAAAAACACATGAACACACAGTGCACTCGCTCACACCATAGGTCACTTTAAACACAAAGGACACTTTAAGAAAATAACTTGTTGTGATTAATGCATAATATAGTTAGTAATAGCAATTATAGCATAGGGGCATAGCAGTAAAACTATATATTGTACATAGGACCCAGTGCCTTTAAGTAGTAGCTCAAAACCCCACTCTGTAGCTGATGGCGATGGAGTGGAAATAGTCTCCAGTTTGACAGGTATCTGCAACATAAAAAGAAAATAGCCATTAGAGAAGAGAACTGGGTATGGAAAATGACGTGAAAATAGACAGACTATAAATAGCTAATGCATATCACTCCTAGTTACGCAGTCCTCATATCCCTCCTAGTTACACACAGTCCTCATATCCCACATACACACAGTTGCGAGAGTGAGAGCAGCACATCACCAGAGTTATCAAGTGTATACAGTATGAAACATTAGTATTAGCTATCACGTTAGCTACCGGTGTGCGGCTAGCTAACATTAGCTCTTGGTGAGTTATAGTTATTTTGCACTTACCTATAAACGCCCCTCCACGAAATCCACTTGAGTACAGCTCTTTAACAAAGTCCAATATGCCCTCGTTCATTAGATCCAAAGCATCAATTGCTTTTCCTCGACTCTAACGCTAGTTTAGCAGCTAATGGCTAATGGCTAAACAGCTGATTTTGTAAACATGAGGCAGAGTAGGGGCGGGTCTTCGGTGCGCTGGATGGATATAATTCCAACTTGACTTTGCGCCACCTGGCGGCACAAAACAGAAGCCGCACCCACCCTAATAAAACCATTTGACGAGGGCCGTTAACGGGCGGCAGAGGCAGAATTTTTTTTCTTCAAAAATGGCCAAAATGTACAGCTCTGAGCAGGCCTGCACTGCAGTATTGCCTGCAGTAATTATTCGTGAAGAAAACTTCACAGGTGTGACCCATTGTTAAATAAATAATAAATAACAGCGAATCAAAATAGGCTATTAACTTCATCTAAGCACGGTCTGTGCAGTTAAACTCTTGCCATTGAATGGAGGATTGATTGATTGACAGCCCTTGACATCCAATACACGGAGGTTGAATATGATTGGCAGCCTTGCAAATCCAATCAGAGATTTCTGCATTGCAAAGTCAAAATGGGTCCAGCTGCATGTGAGGAGGATAGGTTTAGCTCGGGCCAATCTCAAGTTTCTCAAGTTTCTTTATTAGTTGTCATACAGAAGTACAGAATACTTTTATACAAAATGTAACATAAAGAAGCATTTTGTATAAAAGTATTCTGTACTTCTGTATGACAAATAATAAAGAACTTGAGAAACTTGAGATTGGCCCGAGCTAAACCTATCCTCCTCACATGCAGCTGGACCCATTTTGACTATGTGAAAGTTGAGACTATGAGAAAGTTGTTGTTTAGTAGTTAGTAAGCTGTACAGCTATAACAAGTCAGGCTAAATTAAACTTTGCGCCAACATTAGGACCGAAGTATAAACCAGCAACTGAGCAACATGAAGAAGTGGATTTATGCATCTGGATCAGAAAAAACGTTGTGGATGAAAAAGTAAGTAGGCTACAGTGCTTGTATGCTAACAGTAGCTAGGCAGCTTAGCCTACATCACAATGATAATCACCAAGCTAACTTACTGTACACACTGTAGGGCTGGGCAATTAATCGAAACAGAATCGCGATATCGATTCATAGACCTATGCAATCTAATTTCTAAGTTATGACTATTTTCTTTTATTAAAAAAAACATGTTTTTTTTTTTTTTATTATTATTTTATCTGGGTTGAACATGATTTGTGGAACTCCCTCTGGTGTTGTGGTCGTGGTATTCACTGACCTTTGGGAAGTATTTCGACATGCACATGGGTATCTTAGTGGTGTAGTGTATCTTGTAGACCAGGCCCATTGCAAGTTTCTGTACTCTGTCGTCTACTCTAAGCCATCCTAGGTTGTCAAAGTGGACAGGGGTGAGGTGGGTTTTAGGAGTAAGGTCAAGCAGTAGTCTGACCAGTTTGTTTTGTGATGTTTGTAATCTTGTTTTTAGTGCCTTTGAGGTGCTTTGGTACCATGAGGTGCAAGCATAGTCGTAGTACCCTTGAATGAGTGCTCCTGTTAGAGTCTTCAAGGTATTCTTGTTTACCAGAGAGGAGATCCGGTACAGGAATCTAGTTCGTTGGTTGACTTAGTTTTATTACATTGGATCCCATTTTGTCACAGGAAAGATTTGCCTCTATAGGATGGAACCCAGGTAGGTAATTTCATCTTTCCTTTTAAGATAAGATAAGATATTCCTTTATTGATCCCCTTGGGGAAATTCAGGCATCATAGCAGCATGGGGGAAGGGGGGGGGGGGTACAGGTAGTGAAAACAACACAAGCAGTGTAAACAAATAGGTAAATATAATTTACTATCTAACTAACTGAAATATACATTATTCATTATTCACAGTATCACAGTATCCACATAAGGTGCAGTATGCATAAGGTAGTGTTATTGTCCTACTTGGGTTCCTATTAGTTCTAGGTCGATGTCTGGCAGCAGTCGCTGCCCACTGTTGTGGAGCCTGATGGCCACTGGTATGAATGACTGTCCGAGGCGGTTAGTTGAGTGTCGGGGGGGTATGAGTCTGTGGCTTCCTTGTCACCTTCACCTAATATGTTTTGATCTGGTCAGGTGCGCTGTCACCTAAAATGTTTTGATCTGATCAGGTGCGCTGTCACCTAATATGTTTTGATCTGGTCAGGTGCGCTGTCACCTAATATGATTTCATCTGGTCAGGTGCGCTGTCACCTAATATGTTTTCATCTGGTCAGGTCCGCTGTCACCTAATGTTAATATGTTTTCATCTGTGTCCACTGACCACTGACACACAGTGGGGGATGTTTTAAAAATATTATTTAATATATAATATAATATAATAATTTGTGCTTCACCTAAAAATTTGGTCAGCAGCCTCCACTGGAGGGACCTCAATTTGCAATGCTGTAACTGTACAAATTCCCTAACCCTATACACCATTTGCCCTGCAAACACCTCCCTAGGAACAACCCCACCCTCAAACTCAATCACTACCGTCTCCGTCTCTATCCTATCCGCTCCCCTCTTCATCCTTTCTACTCTCTTAACTGAGCCATTTCGCCTGTCCTCCCTTAACTCGTCCACCAGCTGCCCTACGCCCATCCCGACCGGCACCCCAGCTATCACCCCCTTACATCTCCTCTTCTCCCCTACTCTCACCACCTCCCGTATACCCACCCCACCAATGCTCCTCAACCCCCTAGCCCTCCCCACCTGCTCCTCACTACCACACCCTACGGCCAGGTTCCCATCCCACAAAACTCTTGAGTACTTCACCTCCCCTAATTCCTCGTCAATGAATCCAATCAATATTCCTAATGCCGTTTCAATGTAAGGTTATAAAAATAAACAT
Source organism: Notolepis coatsorum (assembly GCF_963971535.1). Classification (NCBI taxonomy): domain Eukaryota; kingdom Metazoa; phylum Chordata; class Actinopteri; order Aulopiformes; family Paralepididae; genus Notolepis; species Notolepis coatsorum. Next base: position 19,937,741 of record NC_140170.1, on the reverse strand, counting down.
ATAAACATTCATATAATACAATAACCTAAATATATAGCTTTGGCTCCTCTACAATACGCTTACCTAGGATTTGACTTGATTCAACAACAAAGCAGTCGGGGCAATGGCAAGCCGAAAACGGTCGAAAGTGTAGTTATTTGAAGTTTTGATTTTTTTTTACGACTGAGGTAGGTAGATTACATTTTTAGAGACTAAAGTACCGAAAAAGGGTACCGGTATCGATTCACAGGTACCGGTACCGTATCGATCGGTTCAAATGTGAACGGTACCCATCCCTATTGCTTATGTCCAGAGATTCCACCTTTGATAACTAAAGTAATGACACTTGACTTACCTGTTATATTATGTTTTGCCTTTTTAAACATGTCCCTTATCGCGCTGTCCTCTGGCTGCGCTAAGCCACGACAGCTGTCACGAGACGCACACTGAGAGCTGGCCAGAATTTTTATGAAACATTCTGATATTTTCGCGGGCACGAGACCACTGCACAAGACCCGCGAAAATATCTCCATAACAGTTAAATGCGCCTATACGGGCTAAAGAGTTATGATAATAATAATAAATGTAACGAGTGATCCTAATAAAATGTCTATTCAATTCATGCATGTCTGACTGTTAAACAAGTAAAAAATGATGTAAATATGTTGTTAGAATGGTACAAATATTCATCTGGTGACATTCTTCATAGCATTAACACATTTATTGACCCAGAAAATGTATAGTTTGACACCAAAATTGATCTTCTATGTTCAACATTCTAACAACAAACCCTAACCCAACATTCACATGTTTGGCAGTTGTTAGAATGTTCGACACATTTGTACCACATGCACAAACCTGCTTGATTATTGCCCCAAATAGCATGCAAGTTGGACAAAGTGGGTATGTCTGGAAAGAAGAGGCTTGTGGGTACCTATAAAACCAATGTTCACTCTGATATATTCATGTGAACAGCCAAGGGACCTTTTGGAAGATGAGCATGGCAGTTTTTTCTAGGAGAAAATTTTACATAATTTTGAATCATTGCCTATTAAAACCCCCTTCCCAACAGTTAGGCTTAATGAAAATGATACCAATGGAAAGCTTAGCTTCTCTAGTTTACATGAATACCAATACCTTTGTGTTCGCTCAAATATTGAGCGCGCTATGGGCCAAGATATTTATTAATGGGCAGAACCTTGATTTTACATGGCGGCCATCTTGAAATCCATCATGATGACGTGGCCCCTACCCCAAAATGAAAGCTATGATGATGAGGAACACGTGGGAGAAATTTGGTGCTTTTGTCCGGCGCATCCACATCCTTCTCAAATCTGGTGCTAAGCCACCGCACGACCTTAAGCAGGGCAGATTCTGTGCTGTGGTTGGCTCTGAAACCTGACTGAAATGTGTCCAGGATGTTATTCAAGTGCAGGTAGGGAGACAGCTGAGAGAGAATAGCCTTTTCAAGGACCTTTGATAGGAATGGGAGCTTGGAGATTGGTCTGTAATTATTGAGCTGGGTGGAGTCTAGGTTGGGTTTTTTCAGAAGGGGCTGGACCACTGCATGTTTGAAGCAGGTTGGAACGGTACCAGTGACTAGGGAGGTGTTTATGATAGAGAGGATGCTGGGGCCAGTTGTGGGAAATACTTCTTTGAGAAGAACAGAGGGAACTATGACAAGGGGGGAGGTGGTTGGTTTCATGGCTGAGACTATATCTGTGAGAGTAGAGAGGGTGATGGGTTGAAAACAGGCCAGGGTGGATGAACAGGGCGGCGAGACATCTAAGCTACGTGTAGGTGGTGTGATGTTGTTTCTGATTACCTCAACTTTGTTTATGAAGAATTTTAAGAATTCCTCACATTTGGTTGGAGACACATCCAGGCTAGTTCTAGGGGGGGGCTAATGAAAGAGTTAATGGTGGCAAAGAGGGTCCAGGGCCCTCATTCATCAACGTGATTTATGCACAGATATGTGCTTAAGCTGTGCGTACGACGATGATGGAATTCATTCAAGTCCTCTCCACCCTCGGGTCTTTGCCACCGGCACGGTCCATCGTGATATTGGAGATGGATCGAGCAATAGACTGTTACTGTAGCTGTCAAAGCTCCATCACAAATGCAGTTATGTGAATAGAAAGGGATTCCACTCAGTCAATGTTGCGATGCGCATTTGCCTGATACATGTTGTTGCTGCATGCCGGGAGGAAAGGCATGCTGCATGTTTTCAATTCATTAAATAAAACGGATACTTTTTGCAAGGGTTTACTGACTGTCATACAAATAATCAACCAACTACATACTGTAACTTTTCAGTGCACGTTCTTATTTACATTGTGACAACAGCCTTGTGAGTTCCCGCAGTGACCCGCACACAGACATGATGGAATTCAAGTTCATGTTTGTATTGATCACATATAGGCAGGCTACACATGGCGTATCTGCTACATCATACATGGCAGTAAGATTCATTGTTCTTGTATATGCTCTCGTATTATTGTTTATATAGGCTACCCAATACTGACATCAAAATAGATTGTATGCCTCTAGAAATCATAAGCAGCAGGTAGAAAATTTACGGAAAATCCGTCGCGATTTGGAATAAAATTGAGGAGAACTTTAATCCCTGGGTATTAATCAAACAAAACGGAAAAAGGCAGTCATATTCCAGCACAGTCTTTATTAGTGTTTGCGCTGCCCATGCAGCAATGGTTAATAGATATCATATCCGACATCACCGTACGTGTACACGTCTGTCAGCCTGTCTCATAACACGCTTCCCTCGGTTTAGTCCATTCTTCCACATTTCATGGGGGTGTCCATTACCGTATATGGTTAATCGGGGCGGTTTTGGTATGCAAATACGTGAAAGTGTGCACGAGCCTCGGCGCAGGGCCAAGGTGATATTTATCATGACAGGTGTGCGTAGAACCTGCGTACGCACGTATGGTAAATCCCGTTTTTTTTGTGCGTGCACTGATTCTAAATTATGTGCTTACGTGTGGAAATAGAACATTTTCTACGCCACGTTGATGAATGAGGGCCCTGGGGTTTTGAGAGTTACGGATGAGGTCTGAGAAGTATGCGGCTCTCGCTGCTTTAACTGCTAACTGATATCTGATACGAGTGTCTCTAAGCGAGAGAGAGACATGGAGTCTATCATTTTTCCACTTACGCTCTGCTCTCCTGTACTCTCTCCTCTGGGCTCTGGTGGTGTCATTTAGCCACGGCTGGCCTTTAGACTTTGTTTGTTTTTTTAGTCTAAGGGGGGCTACTGAGTCCAGAATGGAGAGGCAGGTGGAAGTAAACAGGGATGCGAGTTCATCTATGTTAAGGTGGGAGGGAGAGGCTTCAATAGTACAGATGTTAGGGGCAGCTAGGAAGGCGGAGGAAAACTTACTGGTTGTTAAGGGGTTAATGCTGCGGGAGGGATGCCCAGGGGAGGGGGATTTGGCTGGGGGAGAGAGAGAGAGGAGGTGAACATTACAGCATAGTGATCAGAGGAGCATGCATTTTCATCAATATTCATATTTGACACTGATAAATCATGGGTTAAAACTAAGTCAAGCCTATGGCCTAGTTTGTGGGTGGCGGTGGTAGTAAGCAAAGTGAGTTCGAATGAGTCGATCAATTCCATGAAATCAGACACCATAGGCTTGGATGGGCAGCACACATGAATATTAAAGTCACCAAGAATCAGGATTCTGTCATGGATGGACATGGTATTTGACAGAAAATCGGAAAATTGGGAGATAAAGTCCTTGCTGCTAGGGGGCCGATAAACGAGGGCGATTAGGAGAGGTTTGTCCAAGTCAACCATGGTCAACTGAACTTCAAAGCTGTAAAATTGCGCACAGTTCACAACACGGCAGTTAAAGGAGTTTTTATATACCAAAGCTAGACCACCTCCTTTTCCTGATGATCTGGGTGTGCTAAAAAAGTTACAGTCACTGGGACACATTTCCACGAGATGAGTGAACTCACCAGGGGTAGCCCATGTTTCAGTCACCATCAAAAAATGCAGTCCATTTTTGGTCGCAAAGTCATTTAAGACGAAGGTTTTGTTGGAGATGTGATTCGCGTTGATCAGTCATGTCAGTCATGACGTTTAGGACCATGTACAGTTGACATTTTTAATATAGCATGGATCGGTATCAAACTGCATTTGATAATCTAATATGCATTTATGCCTATATCTCACGATCTATGAAATACTGCAGAAAATGATAAAAACATATTTATACTCTAGACGGTATTTTAGTATGAATGTGTGAATGAAAAAGTAAAACGTTCCTAGATCCTGAACGATAGATAATTGATGTTGAATGGGCCATAGTAATGTCAATTTAGCAATACAATTTAAAAGGTTATAGCCCTGCAAAGAAGGTGAACATCTCCATAGACAAATAGCGCTGGCAGAGGATGGTTTAGGATGGTCAAAGTGGTGGCAGAGAATGGGTTAAAGTCAACATTTATAAAGTCATGTTTACAGATTAAAGTAAACATTTATAAAGTCATAATGTTTAGATTAAAGTCAACATTTATAAAGTGATAATGTTTACAGATTAAAGTCAACATTTCCATACTTGTTTCCATGCAGTCCAAACAGCTCTTCTCCTGGTCCAGCTGTGACGGTTTCATGCAGTCCACCAAACAGACAGACAGTTCTCTCGAACCAAGGTGTGAGAGGCTAGGAGGGGTGGTCATATTCAGACCAATCTTGGGGGAAAGTAAGGAAAGAAATATCAGTACATTTTACATTCATCCTAACAAACAAAGGTCTAACCTTTCAGTTGAAATTCATCAGGAACACAGAAAGCCAAGCAAGAACCACCAGTCCTTAACCAGCTATACAGGTAGTGCTCTTTTCCAAGGCTAACAAATTGGAGGCTGACAAGAAGATTTTCACAAGAACTGAAAAACACATGGGTGTATATATAGACAGATGCACTGCTATAGTTGTGATCTATGAATATAAGCCTATGATATTGCATTTAATTTGATGCAAAACATCTGATAGGCTATTGATGCAGGCAGCTGTTGTTTCTGGCCAATCAGATGTTTTTGTCTTCCAAGTGGTGTTTCCAGGGTCGCATTGGAAAAATTAAGACCACATCCTCATCAGAAAGTACACAAAATGTAATGAAAATACAACTAAAAGGGCAATATTAACACTTTAATCGACATGGGTTAAATTCATAATTTACCATCCCTCGCCAGCTCTATTTGTCTATGGAGAAGTTCCCCTTCTTTGCAGGGCTATAACTTTTTAAATTCTATTGCTAAATTGCCATTATTATGGCCCATTCAATGTCCTATATGTATTGTTCAGGGTGTAGCAACGTTAAACTTTTTCATTCACAAATTCATACTAAAATATGGTCTAAAGTATAAGTATGTTTTTATCGTTTTCTGCAGCTTTCTTCAGAACGTGATTTATAGCCCTAAATGCATTATATTGATGATCAAATACAGTTTGGTAGGAATCTGTGCGAGATAAAAAGTTTCAACTGGACGTGCTTCTAGAAGTTTCGACGTATCATCTGATGATGACCGGATGGGCGGGGGATCGTTTATAATTCCGTGGGCAGCGTTAGATGATTCATCCAGAGTGGGTCATATGTTCATCAGATCAGTTAGTATAGAATACGTTAGAAAATAACGCTGAATCTTACCGTGGCTTCCTCGCGCCGCTGGCAGATGAGCGTGGAACAGATTTTTTTCTATTATGGGATGTAGAAATGCCCGATCCATTTCCAGGTTGTATAATAGTATATACGTCCAAATAACGTTGTTTATTGAGTTAGGCCCGGGCGAGCGATCTATTATCCAGTGTTTCAAGATGGAGTCGCGGGAGCTATAGCGAGTGGCCGGACCACATATGGATGAGCACTACCGGTTCAAAGGTTAATATCCGGTTGGCGATCTGCCGATCTGCCACCAGATGGCGCTCTTGAACCGCTAGAGAGTTGAGAGGAGATCAGCAGTGTGTCTCAGGGCTCCGGAAAGGAAATATGATTTCGATGACAGATTTTTGAAATATTGACATCAAAGACGAGTTACGGCGTCTTCGGCAGAATGAGCATGGCTCGGAATGACGTGAAAACTCGTCCGCGGCAATCATAGTGTTAATAAAATAATGATTTCAAAAAAATATATACAAATATCGTGGACATCTACAGAAGATTGAAAAAGAATTGTTTGGTGTGACAACCCTCCCCCACATTGTTGTTTGCTTGCTCTGCTCTGTCACTGTTTCACAGGATTGGTGGGGGGAGCTGGCAGAGCTGGGGGAGGGTCATTAGGTTAATTGGGGCACACCTGGGTCGGTGGGGGAGAGTCATCAGGCCAATTGGGGCACACCTGAACTGCTGCGGTCAGGCAAGCGATACCGGAGTCTCATGGCAAGCACAGAGAGACTCAGAAGAAGCTTTTATCCTCAGGCCATCAGGATGCTAAATGACAATAACACTATGTAACAAACCATCAAATACACTCACAGCACACACATCCACACGCACACACTCACTTTAAACAAACAACTCAACAACTTTTGTTTGTTTGGACACTTACATAATAATAATAATAATTCATTTAATTTATATAGCGCTTCTCAATAACCCGAAGTCGCTGACAGTAGTCGGGAGCAGGGGTACAAACAAAGAGGCGAAAGCAAAGAAACAAAACAAAACAAAACAACAAAGAAACAAAAACAAAGGAACATGAGACCATGGGGGGAACGGGGGAGACAGCCTGATGGCACAAAAAAAAAAAAAAAAAAAAAAAAAAAAAAGACTAGAGACATATCGATCAGGTTGGAGGGGAGGGGGGGGTTTAGGGGTGGGGGGGGTTGAAGGCAAGGGAGAACAGGTGGGTTTTGAGGCGAGCTTTGAAGGTGGAGAGTGTAGGGGAGTCTCTGATGGACTGGGGGAGGGAGTTCCAGAGTCGGGGTGCAGTGCGAGAGAAGGCCCGATCTCCGAAGTTTTTAAGCTTGGATGTCGGGACAGTGAGGGAGGCAGTGGAGGAGGACCGGAGGGAACGGGTTGGGCGGTAGGGGAGAAGGAGATCAGTCAGGTAGGGGGGGGCCAGGCTGTGGAGGGCTTTGAAGGTGAGGAGTAGTGATTTAAAGTTAATGCTGTGTTTGATCGGGAGCCAGTGGAGGGAGTGGAGGACAGGAGTGATGTGTTCGCGGGACCGGGTGTTAGTGAGGAGGCGGGCGGCTGAATTTTGGACCATTTGCAGTTTATGGAGGGAGCGGGAGGTGATACTTTGGTTTTACACTTACAACATTCATGCTGCACACACACTCTCATCCACACACGGATATTCATATGGGCTGATAATTAGTATAATTCAATAAATGATTTAGTCATTTTTTTAATTGTGCCTGTGTCTCCCCTTTCTTGTTGCGAGCTTGAGCCAGCTCGTAACATTGGTAAACTGTAAATAATACAACTTTGCCATGGACTCCTAAGCTAAGCTAGGATAATGTACGTCAGATAAACAGATGAGAAACACTGCTAAGATAACGCCATGGATTTTGCTAATGAAGGGTTAATATCTGAGGCTGCCGCGCAGGGCCGGAAATTAGAGCCCGCCACCCGCGGGCAGATTTTAGGTTTGGCAAGTGACAGAGGTCTGTCCACCACGGTAACAAAATAGTAATGTAAAATAATTTAAACTGCGGTGTGGTGACAGTCGCCTTTTTTGTTGCCCCCAATCTCTCCTTGCACGTCAATCTATCCTTGTTTACCGACGTCACATCCGCTACTCTTCTTCTGCAGAGCCTGCTTGCACTGTAGGGAGCCAACATTACGTCCGCCTGCTATCACGATTAGCTAACGTTAGCTTATTAATAACGTTAAATGGGTTACAAATATGTGGAACCATATGGGTGAAGAAGCGGCAGCGAGAGTGGGACCACCTAACAAAAGAAAGTTTCGAGAGGAGTGGAAGTTTGGAGATAGCGGTGTTTCAAGAGACTGGCTACAGTATGATGCTGGGGCTGTAGTGATGAGTTGTTCCGTGTCCCGCAAGCATGTTTGCCATGCATTTCTATTTTTCTCAATTTTCTGTATCATCATCATTTATAATGCGTAAAATTACAAAATGTATGATTCATGATTGCTCACTAATTCGCGTAATAGATAGCGAAATGCATGCTATTCTTGCATCGGAGCGTGGTGCCGCTGCAGGCACAAATCAAACTTTACCCACGTTTTATCAGAAGAAAAACAAAACATCTGCTTCTATTTTAAGGTAAGGCCTGCTTTTCCTAATTACAGTAACTATTATCATTATTGCTCATTTATTAATGTTCTATGGTATGTGTAGTGGCCGCTTGTCATTCGCTAATATTTTGACAATGTGCCACGATGCACCTTAGATGTTTTTCTACTCGGGTCGGGTAACAAAAGTTGTGGATGTTGACAGAATTGAATGTCCAGGCTGCAGCTGATGTAGTTTGTAAGGTTTATTGTCCAAAAGAAAATAATGATTGAAAACAGAACAGTTTGCGTCTCTATTGCTCAGTGGCTCCGGTAGGAAACATTTTTCTCACAGCAGGTGCATAACGTTGCTCTAATTACAGAGCCTATTATATTAAGAGGTGGTGTGCCCCTAGTGTTGCGCTTGTCTCGTGTCTTTTAGTGTTGGATCAGATGGGCTAATCTGAGCATGTGTATTTCAATATGTGCGTCTTCATCATGCATGCAGACCTGTGTGGGTTCTGTAACGTTACTCATCTACAGCAAAGTCCTTGCTGCGCGCCGCTGACCGGCCAACCCCCCCCCCCCCCCCCAAGAAAACACTAAGAGCTCCCCGAAGACCATGGTATGGTTTGCACACTGCCTAGAAGCATTAGATAGCCTCTCAAGTAAAGCCGACACAGTGGCTGAAACGCTCAACAGTTGAGATGTTCGGTCATTATTAGTAACAAGCTGAATAAACGCACATTTCTCTCTCTATACAGAGAGTCGCACCAGTTTCTGACCTAACGTCACATATCCTCCCAAACTCATAACGTGGTGTAGCATTAGCATTAGCATAGCAGCTTAGCTTGTTAGCTGCTCCAGCTACCTCTGGTCGAGGCCCAGTCTGGATGGAAAAGTGGCAGAAACGGCCAACAGATCAGATGTGCGGTCAGTAGATGAATAAAAGCAGATTTTACTGTAACAAAACAGAGAGGTGGATATTAACCTAATGTACCTTTGTTTACCTGAACGACGAGGCTCCAGAATGAGGAGGCTGTGAAACCAATAGGGCTGTCTTAAATACTTCGAAGCTTGGTTTGATGCCATGGGATTCGAATATGAAAATAAAATCCGATTATGTAATAAAGAAAAAAAATGAATTATTTTTATTTATTTAAAAAAAATTGCAAAATCAACTCTGCCTCTCTTTGTTAACTACAACAAGCAATGCTGTTTGTTATTTAAGATTAAGGTCGGACTCGGCACTGACAGATTTGTGTTCATTGTGCTGCTTTTATAAAGCCTCAAATGACGGCTTACAATATTTCATGAAAGCAAAGTGTTTAGTTTGTCTAAGATTTAAAAAGGTTTAAACTTTACAGCACTGACAAAGTTGAACAAAGTGCTGTACAAGTCCCACAAAAAATAAAAAATAAAAAAATATATACATTTTTTATTATTTTAATTTTTTTGAAGCTTCGAATTAAAATCGAATCTCGGCCCCAAAGCTTAGAATTCCAAAAAAAATCGAAGGTCAGCCCTAGAAACCAATGCTCCGATACAAGCGTCAAACTCGAAACTACATTTCCCTCAAAGCTCAGAGTATAATGCACATACCTTATTAAACTACATTTCCCTCAAAGCTCAGAGTATAATGCACATACTGTACCTTATTAAACTACTTTTCCCTCAAAGCTCAGAGTATAATGCACATACCTTATTAAACTACATTTCCCTCAAAGCTCAGAGTATAATGCACATACCTTATTAAACTACATTTCCCTCAAAGCTCAGAGTATAATGCACATACCTTATTAAACTACATTTCCCTCAAACCTCGGAGTATAATGCACATACCTTATTAAACTACATTTCCCTCAAAGCTCAGAGTATAATGCACATACCTTATTAAACTACATTTCCCTCAAAGCTCAGAGTATAATGCACATTAATTAAGATATTTTTTCTTGATCACATTTAATTTATTACCTTTTTTCAAGTAAAAGTTAACTGTGTGTGGACTGGCGTGTTTGAGATTGGCGAGGCGGACGCAGATCTGCGCAGTTTTTACTACGGCCTTGCCAAGCGCGTTGCATGGCGGTTAGAATGTTGTCCGACTTGCTCTGAAAATCTGACTAGGCGAGCCGCGGAAATCTCACGGGAGCGAGCCACGCACAGCCTTCAGAGCCAGGCGCCACAGTACCTCTCAGAGCCACGCTCAGCCTTCAGAGCCAGGCGCCACAGTACCTCTCAGAGCCACGCTCATATACATTTTACATTTAGTCATTTAGCTGACGCTTTTATCCAAAGCGACTTACAAGTTCTGTACGACAAGCCATCAGGAAGAGCACAACTCTATCAGCTGAGTAACAATGTTCATCAAAGTGTTGAGTGCTACAGTGTAGGTTAGTTTATTAGGACAAGTGCATGACAGTATGGTTAGTTAGGGTTAGATTTTTTTTTTTTTTTTTTTATTTTTAATTCAGATAATGGTTGAAGAAGTGAGTCTTTAGTCGACGGCGAAAGATTGGACGTGTTTCGGCTGTCCTAACTGGGGTGGGTAGTTCATTCCACCATTGTGGGGCAAGGACTGAGAATAGGCGACTTCTCTTTGATGACCCTCCCGGAGCTTGGATAGGAGTAGGTCTGAGGCGGCCAGAAGATGCAGAGCGTAGGGGTCTTGAGGGTGTGTAGTTAGAGACCATTGACCGGAGGTAGGCGGGAGCAGTTCCCTTTGCCGCACGGTATGCTAGGTCAAGGGCCTTGAAGCGGATTCGTGCAGCAATGGGGAGCCAGTGCAGGTCCCTAAGAAGTGGGGTGACATGGGCCGACTTCGGTAGGTTTGAGATCAGGCGGGCCGCTGCGTTCTGAATGAGTTGAAGAGGCTTAGTGGCAGTGGCCGGGAGGCCAGCGAGCAGTGCGTTGCAGTAGTCGAGGCGGGAGATGACTGTTGATTGGACGAGGAGTTGGGTGGCTTCTTTTGTCAGGAAGGGGCGTATCCTTCTGACGTTGCTCAGGAGGAATCGGCAGGTTCTGGTTGTCGCTGCGATGTGAGCAGAGAAGTTCAACTGGTCGTCGAGGACAACACCAAGGTTCTTGGCGGTCGGGGACGCGGTCACAGCTGCATTCTCGACTGTGATGGAAAGGTCGGTCAGGGGGGAGGATTTGGCCGGCAGGTGGAGCAATTCTGTTTTGCTTAGGTTCAGTTTGAGGTGGTTGGTCGTCATCCAGGCGGAGATGTCGGACAGACAGGCCGAGATCCGCTCAGAGACGTGGATATCTGAGGGAGGGAAGGAGAGGAAGAGTTGAGTATCGTCGGCATAACAGTGGTAGGAGAAGCCATGAGACGTGATAATGTTACCCAGTGATTTAGTGTAGAGGGAGAAGAGAAGGGGTCCTAAAACCGAGCCCTGGGGGACACCCGTCCGCAGGGGGCGGGTGGCCGACAGGGTCCCTCTCCATGACACTTGGTAGGAGCGGTCATTGAGGTATGATGACAACCATGTCAGCGCAGAGCCAGCCACTCCCATTCCTGCGAGGGCCGCGAGGAGGATCTGGTGGTTGACTGTGTCGAAGGCTGCAGATAGATCTAGGAGAATCAGGACAGAGGAGAGGCCTTTCGCTTTTGCTAAGTGAAGTGCCTCTGTGACCGCAATGAGGGCTGTCTCTGTGGAGTGACCAGTCCTGAAGCCTGACTGATTAGGGTCTAGGAGGTCATTCTGTAAGAGATAAGCAGTAAGTTGGTTGGATACAGCACGTTCAAGTGTTTTAGAAAGGAAGGAGAGAAGAGAGACAGGACGGTAGTTGCCTATGACGGTAGGGTTCAGGGATGGTTTTTTTATGAGGGGCGTGACTCTGGCTTGTTTTAGGGAGGTGGGGACCACCCCCGAGTTGAGTGAGGAGTTGATGGTTGCAGTTAGGAATGGGAGGATGTCTGGTGCTATGGACTGGAGGAGTGGGGAAGGTAGCCGGTCCAGCTGGCATGTAGTCGGACGGTTCGACGTTACCAGTGTCAGGGTCTCGGCTTCTGTAATGGGAGAGAAAGATGACAGAGTGAAGGATGAGGTTCTCGATTCAGCATTTGGAATGGGTGGGGGTTGGGAGAAGGAGCTGCGGATGTTCTCCACTTTTTCCTCAAAGAAGATCGCAAAGTCTTCGGCAGAGAAAGATGAGGGAGGGGGGGGTGGGGGGGGAGTGAGGAGGGAGGACATGGTAGCATGCAGTTTGCGAAGATTCTTGGCAGAGGCCTCGATCCTATGGTGAAAGAAAGAAGCTTTGGCATTAGTAATGGTTTTGGAGAATGTTAACAAGAGGTTGTGATATGTGTCGATGTCAGCAGTGAGGCGTGACTTTCTAATGCGGTTATCGCGGCAGCTCTAGCCACAGTACCTCTCAGAGCCATGCTCAGCCTTCAGAGCCACGCTCAGCCTTCAGAGCCAGGCGCCACAGTACCTCTCAGAGCCACGCTCAGCCTTCAGAGCCAGGCGCCACAGTACCTCTCCAGCGACTGCTCGACGCAAATGCATGATGGGAAACGACTTGCTATCGTTGCGCAAAGCGCCCATTGGCTCAGTAAAGTTGTCACCGCCCACAAGAGGAAGTTATGAGACGTTTGATTGAAAACTTTATTAAAAAGTTTTCCATCAGGGAAAACCCCCCCCTAGGGACCTCAGGGCACGCTAAGAGCGGGACGCTTAGCCAGTACTCATATAACTAGGTTATATACATAACCTATCGTTATATACTCTTACTGGCATCGCGTCCTGCTCTTATGCCATACCGAGATATGGGTCGAGCGGATGCGAGGCCCGACAAATGTACCCCCTGAGGACCCGTAAGCCCACATCAGGGGGGAGGGGAGTCCCGTCACCCCTCCTTCCTAGTGAAGAGGGGGCGGCAGTCAACTCCACCCAAGTGCGAAAAAGAGGGAACTAGAAACCTCCAAACGCACAGCACAGGCGGGACCACGTGTGACAACACCTTGTGGTCCACACCCACACACCCCTGCTAACCCACCGAAAGGCGGGAAGCAGGGGAGGTTCCAGACCTCAGAACCGCCTGGGAGACAGAACCCCCAGTCATGTCCACGAGGTAAAACCTTACGAAGGGACCCGGGGAGGACCATGATGCCGCAGCACAGATGTCCTCCACCGAGGCCCCTCCTAACAGGGCGGCAGAGGCCACCACTCCACGAGTGGAGTGCGCCCTGACACCCCCAGGGGGGGCCAGCCCAGCCAACGTGTAGCAAAGGGCAATGCCCTCGCACAACCAATGGGACAGACGCTGTTTCGACAGTGCCTTACCAGTGCGAGAGCCACCGTAACAGACAAAAAGCTGATCGGTAGCCCTGAGGTCCTGAGTACGGCTGAGGTAAATTCCCAAAGCCCGGACCCGACATGACAGGTGAAGGCGCGCCTCTAACTCACTAGCGTGAGGAGGCGGATGAAACGCCCGAACCACAATATCCCTGGAGCGAAAAGAGACATCGGTCCCTGATACAACCCACGAGGCAATCGCACCCAAGGGGGGACCCCGACAGAAAGGGCCGGTTTGATACGGGAGAAGCTGACATCAAACCAGGTGACAAAAGCTCCCCCACTGAACACCCCTCCAGAACATGCTGAGGAGTTGTTCTGCAGCCGGACATGCAAGGCGTGAGGACCCCATGGGTCTGTGAGGTTAAAATACCTGACCAGTGGACCACCCTAAAAACAACACTATACCAAGAGGGAAATGTGGTAAACCTGTCCTGGTCTGAAGTGAACAGGCTCCACAAAGACCTGCCCTGGAGTGCTCCATCTGATGGACCTGGTCCTGTCCATCCCAGCATCCACAGCTGCCTGTGAACGAGGCTTCAGTGCCATGAAGCAGGTGAAGACTTGCACACTGCACATGTTACCATTAAGCTCTCTGTGAGTGCCAAGAAAATATGCGTTCACTCACTGCCATTTCCCCCCTGTTGTTTTTGTTGTTGTTTGTATTTAGGTTAAGTCTGATTGTAGGTCCAAGCTGACCCCTGCCTCCCTATCAGATCTCCTCACAGTGCAGCTGACCTCGGAAGACATCAAGGCGTTCAACCCCAACCCCGCTATTGACCTGTGGTGCACAGATGGAGTGCGTATCAGAAGGCCAGGCTCTATGGCGGACCGTGTTGAGGAACTGTCTGAGGAAGAGGACTATGAACTAAATTAGGGCTGGCCGCCCGAACAATTTGAATATTCGTTCCGTTCCGTTGGTATTCTATTACTATTATTATTCCATACAAGGCTGGATGTATTACAGACTCTGCTAACATCCCTTGTAGGTGGCAAGTATGGATTTGTTTATCTTGTCTGAAGTTGTTTTAATATGTTCCTTTGCTTCCATATTGTAAATAAATTCGCAATAAATTATTTGCATTTAAAACTATTAACGCTGACTCATTCCTTCAGTCCACTCAAAATTATGCTAATATTCCTTAGTTATGTTGTTTATGATATTAATTGAAAATAGCATATGAGAGTATTATATAGTAATAATAACACATGGCGATATACTAAAAAGCTATTTATAATTTTTGGCTGGTAAAAAATCTGCCTGGCTGGTAGTTTTTTAAAATCTACCAGCCAAATGGCTGGTAAGTAAAAAAGTTAAGTTTGTTCCCTGCTGCTGTCGCTGTCAACCATAGAGGGGCCGTTAGTTATGCAAATCAGTGCTATAGTCACGTCAGCAAAACTGTCAAATCAGAACAGCTTAGTTGAGTGAGGGAGGATCTTGTGAACTCGAGACTAGACTGATGAGTCAATATGATAATTAACGACACAGACCACATTGATATAATCCCCAATTGCTAGGAAAACGTGCTAATCACTGGAAAAGGCTATTTATAATGCATGTCCCCTTTAAATAAAGGTTGAAATGAAATATATGCAACCCTGTTAATTGTGCTGTTGCCTGTCTTGGCTAGGACGCTCTTGTAAAAAAAAAATAAAAAATCTCAATGTGAAATTTTTTTTAATAAAGACAGAATTTAGAGCAGTTCCTTTAAGTCCTGGTGTTTTAATGCAGTCTACTGTACCAAGTAGACAGATAGTTCCTTTAGTCCCAACAGAGAGAGGTGACTGCAAGACGCCATCTCCTCCACTGTACTGGATATCAGTGGGGCTGTGGCCTAAAAATACCAGATAAAAAAACAGTAACAATAAGAGTCTTGCAAAGTACAACGTTCACTCTCCCCAGAGTAATTGTAGATTGACAGGTTTGGCTGAGTGTTGTTTTTTTATGTTAGACATGTCTTGTCACTGGTACTTGATGATGCGTCACCTTAAAGGGATAGTTCAGAGTTTTGGACATCAAGTGGTATGAAATACTATAGTAGTATTAGTTGATGCAGTGCCCTTACACACTGAGTCTCGTGGTCGGAGTTATGACCTGGCAGACGTTTTAATCACCCACAGCAGAAAACAGCGTGCCTCATTTTCTATGCTTCAAGACCCAGCATTTAGTGACTACGTCACACTGAGACTAGTTCAACACATCATGTCACTCTGAAGCATTTATTTTAGTGACTACCTCACACTGAGACTAGGGATGGGTACCTTTCACATTTGAACCGATACCGGTACCTGTGAATCGATACCGGTACCCAACGGTACCTTTTTTCGGTACTTTAGTCTCAAGAAATTTTATTTACCTACCTCAGTCGTAAAAGAAAAATCCAAACTTCAAATAACTACAATTTCGACAGTTTTCGGCTTGTCATTGCTCCGACTGCTTTGTTGTTGAATCAAGTCAAATCCTAGGTAAGCATATATTGTGCATGTGAACGTTGACATGAAAAAAAAAAAGTAAAAAAAAAAAAAAAAAAAAAAAAAAACGGTTTCTCACTTGATTCGATACTCGGTAGTACCGACGTGTTTCGGTTCGGTACCTCAAAAGTACCGAATTCGGTACCCATCCCTAACTGAGACTAGTTCCAACACATCATGTCACTCTGAAGCATAGGAAATGTTTTCTGCTGTGGATGATTACAACTTTTGCCTGCAGGTTATTGTGTGGAATAACACTTTTTTGTCTCATGACCTCATTTGCTGCCTGTCTGAAGCTTCCCGGTTCACTCAGAACCAGGCCAGAACTCAGACCAGGGTACTCTGCGAGTTAAGCTAATGGCATCGCATCAACTATACTACTGGCAAGTATTTCATACCATTTAAGAGTCCAAAAATCCAAACTATCCCTTTAACTCAAAAGTCACTCAGTGTTTGGCCATGCCAAGTTTCCCCACATGCTGGGGTACAAGATGGGCCAAACAGGGTATTATGTTGCTTGGAGTTTAATCAAATCACACTCTCTTGGTGTCAGATTTTAGCATTGGGGAAATCCCCCAATGCTGTTACCCTTTTTTTAACCTGGCATGGCCCGATACCCGTATCAATACATCCCTGGAAGACAATCGTTCACTAGGTCAAACTTTTAATTTGTTCATAACATAATCACTTATGCTCAACCAATGCTCAACCAATGTATTGAAGAGTATACTCTTTGTTTGGATTGTAATAAGGGGGGGGGGGGGGGTGTGTGGACAGATAACTGGTTTGCCAGCTAACCACTTATTTGAAATCAACCAGATATTCATAACGGTTCATTTGGAAATAATTTTGATACTGATATCAAATAGATGTCATATCACATTGTAACTGGTATTGGAAAACTCAATACCATAATAATGTCAAAACTAGCAAAGAGTCTACCCAAAAAGAGTAGATTCCTGAACTCCTACAGTCTAAGGTCGCTTTCACACCTGAGCTCTTTGGTCCGCCTTAATCAAACCCTGGTTAGTTTTCCTCGGATAGTCCGGTTGGTTTTGGGTGGTGTGAAAGCTCATTCGAACTCTGGTGTGGACCAAACAAGTGAACTCCAATGTAGCTCTATAGCCAAAATGGCCAATATGTGCCCACTTCTATCATTGGAGTGGATGCGTCAACTCTGCTTGACTCCAATGGTGATCTGCACGGCCTCAGCCAGCTAATCACCCAACCCACACGTGTATGTGAATCAACTCAGACTACCATTGACCTCATTCTGACCTCTGACAAGTCCAAGATCTCCAATAAAGGGGTTATAGCATGCGGGTTAAGCGATCATTATATGATATTCCGCTATGAAAACCAGAAACAAAAAATGCTCTGAGTTTCATAAAAGTCAGTCAAAGCTTACCAAAAGCTTGAGCAGTGAACTCCAAGCCCACGTGACTGAAATCAAACTGCAAAGAAACAGACTAAGAAATTAAGTAAACTCCATGATCAAAACTGCAAAAAAGAATTTCATCAATGACAAAACTGAGGAAAACAAAAATAAACCCTGTGAACTTTGGAAATTACTCAATAATCAACTAGGCTGCAGTAAAAAACTTAAAACCAGATTTTCAAACATAAAAATAAAGAAGGACAACACGCTCATCACAGACAAGCTGGATGTGGCCAATTACATTAAAATGTTCTTCACAAACATAGCCACAACACTGGTAAATTAACTACCCACCCACTCAGGGCATTTTGGGGTAGAACACATTAGGGGTGGACGGTATAAACGGTATACGGTATAAACGGTATGAATTTGCTCTACGGTATGGATTTTGACTATACCGTGTAACCGGTAGTGCAGCTCTAAAATAGCAATGACGTCATGTAACCACAGCGCGACTATTTCAATCGCATTTGCCCATAAAAATAGATCGAATTAGTCATAGATAATAGATATGTGCAAACTGGAAAAAGTTATTTAGGAGGCTTCGCGCAGTGGGCGCACTGGGCGTGTCAACACGGAATTGTCATTTCATAATAAACACATATCACCGTGGCGCACAGCAAGTTTCAATTTCAGTTCCTGGCATTTTTAACCAGTGGAGAAAGGTAAGAGATCTTACCTATCGTTTTTCTTATATGAATTATTCTACGTTAATAAAACATACCTGGTGATCAACTACAGTTTGCTGTAAACATTATGATATGTGTGTAGTGTTATGATAACGACGGGAGGACGGCTGCAGCAGTGGATTTGCGAAATAGCATGCAGCTGCAGAGCCGCAGAGCCAGTGGCTCTTTCAGGTCTGGTCACAGGTCCGCTCAACAGCGCCCCCCCACCAAACGGCTGAACGACCTGAAAGAGCCACTGGCTCTGCGGCTCTGCAGCTCCATATGCTTCTAGCAAAATCCAGCCCCGCTGTTTGCAATGGGAGCAGCACGGAGT
Organism: Notolepis coatsorum; assembly: GCF_963971535.1. Classification (NCBI taxonomy): domain Eukaryota; kingdom Metazoa; phylum Chordata; class Actinopteri; order Aulopiformes; family Paralepididae; genus Notolepis; species Notolepis coatsorum. The sequence goes on along the minus strand of NC_140170.1, from coordinate 19,919,343 downwards.
CTCGACTCGGGACTTATTTTATTTGGAATATAATGACTTTTTACGCAAAAGTAGCCTAGTTTTAAGTAAAAATATTATAAATCTACATGCCTTGAGGATGTCATTCTTTATATAGCCTGCCTATCAGGCAAAAAAAATTATTCTAACGGAAACACTGATACCGTGATATATACCGTTACCGTCTATGCTTCAAATTATACCGTGATATAAATTTTAGACCATACCGTCCACCCCTAGAACACATCATAGCCTACTATAATAACCTAGGGGTCCACAAAGACGATTTCAAACTAGAAATGGTAACAGCTGAGGTACTGAAAAAACTGAGCGCCCTCCAACCTAACAAGGCCACTGGCCATGACAATATCCCCTCCAAATTCCTCAGAGACTCAGCAGCCGCCATCACCCCAGTCATCACACATAATAAACCTCTCCATAAAACAGGGACACATACCCAAAGACTTCAAAATTGCGAGAGTAACCCCCCTGCACAAAAAGGGCAGCAAGTTAGACCCAGGCAACTACCGCCCTATTTCTATTCTTACCTCCATCTTGAAAGTCATGGAAAAGATAGTATACACGTAGTAGAAAAAACTCACGCACATCCCAAATGTAGTCACGGGTGCTAGACTCGAATTAGATCTGTAATGTTTGTGGAAGAAAAGTCTGCACACCGTCTAGTGTTCCCAAGTTTTAATGTACTTGAACACAACGTTTCGGCCTGTGGCCTTTTTCAAGTGTCAACGACATGTGAAAAGGGGTGGGGTATATATACATATACACATTAAAGGTCAAGGTTGAGCCAGGTCAATCAATTAGCCTATAGGCTACACATTTACAGACCATATTGCAGCTCAAGTGCCTAGAACATATGGTACATAGTAACAATAACAGTAGTACGGTAGTTTAGTAGTTAAATGTGACACTTTTAATGCCAAAATTGAGAAAATATATAATAAGAAAACTTAAAAAACAGAAAAATTTATTAAAAAAACACAAAATCAGGACAGAATGTGTGTATTTACAGGAAGGGTTTAATGTCAAACTCTTCATTCAGTCCAAGAGGGGCCATAGTCTGCAGGGTGTGAATATGGTAGGTCTCTCTCTGCAAAAGTAGTTTGCCATGGTCTCCTCCTCTCGCTGGTCTCTCTACCTTTTCAATGCCTGTGTATCTTAATGTGCTGATATTGTGTCCTGCCTGTCTAAAGTGTACTGCAACCGGGTTATGTTCATCACCACATCTGATGTTGCTGCGGTGTTCGCTGATGCGTATTTTGAGTTGCCGGTTGGTTTTACCTACATAGCACAGGCCACAAGGGCATTTGATTAGGTAGATGACATGAGTGGAGCTACAGGTGATGAAGCCACGGACTCTGAGGGTTTTACCATTACGTGGATGTGTGTAGGTCTTACTCTTAAGAGTATAGCCACACTGTGCACAGTTACCACACTTATAGTTCCCATCCGGGGTGTTATCTAGGAACGTGGGTCTGTGAGCCGTGGGTGGGCTATAGGATCTCACTAGTTGGTTTCTCAGGTTGGGGGGGCGTTTGTAAACTACGGCAGGAGGTTCCTTGAAAACAGCTTGGAGTTTGGGATCAGAGTTGATGATGTGCCAATGTTTATGTAGGATCTTTTTGAATTCAAAACCTACAGGAGAGTATGTAGTGCAGCACAGTGAGGACTGGTCCTTAGTGGGTCTAATTCTAGGTTGTAGGCATTCGTCCTGTGTGGCCACATCAAAGCGGTTAGCAGCTTTATCTATCCATTCTGTAGGATATCCTCTCTCCTGGAATCTCCTGCTCAGGTCTGTGGACTGTCTCTGATATAGACTATCGAGACTACAGATTCTCCTGGCTCGGTGAAACTGGCTGACCGGGAGGCTCTTAATGATGTGGGTGGGATGGAAACTGTCACCCCGTAGTAAGGTGTTTCTGTCAGTAGGTTTACGAAATAAATCAGTATGTATAGTATTCCCCTCCTTGATAACCAAAACATCTAAGACGCTGATGCTGCTAGAGCTGGCCTCCAAAGTGAAGTTCAAATTAGAGTTAGCTGTGTTGAGATATTTATGAAATGCCTCCAGTGACTCTTCACTCCCTGTCCAAATAATGAAAATGTCATCAATGTAGCGCTGATATAACAATATGTCTGGGAAGAAAATGTTAACAACAGGGTCCAATATGTATTGATTCTCAAACTGACCCATGTACAGATTAGCATAGTTGGGGGCCATAGTACTCCCCATGCCGTACCCTTGGTTTGAAGATAGTGATCTGATTTGAACTTAAAGTAATTGTTGGTCAGTACAGTTTCAATTAGGTCACATATGCAGGTAGTACTGGGTTTATCAGTGTCGGGTCTGAGGCTCAGAAAGGTACGTGCCGCTTCAATCCCACCATCATGTGGGATGTTGGTGTACAGACTAGTCACATCTAAAGTGACAAAAGTAGCCTTGTCTGGTAGTACAGTGGCCTTTAGTTTGTTAATGAGATCAATGGAATCCTGTGTATATGAGGGAAGGGAGGTCACCCATGGCTTGAGACTATGGTCCACAAAAGTGGAGATGTTTGTGGTCAAAGATCCGATACCACTCACAATGGGTCTGCCAGGAATGGGGGTTGTTTGGGATTTGTGGATTTTGGGAAGTGTGTAAATGACAGGAGTCACAGGGTACTCGTTCTTCATGAATTCAAATTCGTTCTTTGTGATTTCCCCTTTCTCTAGCCAAAACAACAATTTATCATGGACAGACTGCTTAAATTGTGTGGTAGGGTCAGACAGTAACTTACTGTAAAAAGACTGATCATTTAATTGTCTCATAATTTCATTTTCGTAGTCCACAGTGTTCTGAAGTACAATAGCACCACCTTTGTCCGCTGGTCGAACAATCACTGTCTTGTCCTTGCCTAAGGTAGTGATAGCATCTCTTTCCGCTTTACACATGTTGTTATACACTTTATATTCCCGTTTGTTTTTTAAGATAGCCTGTACATCATTTTCTACTAAACGACAATATGTGTCGAGGGATGCATTGCGATTTCTTGGGGGAATAAAAGTGGATTTCTTCTTGAATGGGGTAATAGGTTTACTCACTGTTGTGTTGGCCTGAGAGGGGGTGGCGCTGCGCACGGGGACATGAGTAACTGGGCTGGTGGCTCCTCCAGAGTGGAAGAACTCTTTCAGTCTCAATGTTCTGAAGAACTTGTGGAAGTCTATGATGGTATCAAAGTCGTTGGTGGTGGTAGTGGGTACAAATGACAACCCCTTACTAAGGGCTGTGATGCAGATCTCTGTCAGTGGCGCAGTGGAGAAGTTCATGATTGTGTTGCGCTCCGGGTTTGGTAGGAGTGGCCTCTTCTTCCGTAAGCCTCGTCTGGTGCGTTTGTGCGATATCTTCTCTGTCCGCCCCTGCGGGGGACACCCGCCCGCTGACGTCGTCCTTGGGGTTCCCCTTGAAAAAACGCTCCGCGTCCTGATTGGCTGCTGGTGTCTGACTCGGCCGAAGTTGAGGATAGCCAGCCGGCTTGTGTGTCACGGTCAGAACCTCGGTCTTGCTGTCTGCGGTTACCTCTGTGTTGGTTGGCAGTCTTCCTCCAAAAATAAACGTTTTCCTCCTTGTAGTCCTTGGTATCGCGTGAAAACTTCCTGCGTTTGTTTATCTTGGTCTCGTTGGAATGCTTCACTTTCAAAAGTTCCAAATGTTTCTTAAGTTCCGTCATTCTGGTTTTATCTGTAATTTCGGCATCTAGACGATCCATTGCCTCTTTGTGCTCGTTTCTGGTTTTGGTAAGTTGCTCGCTGGTTTCTTCTATAACCAGTGCCATTAAGTCCAAAGAGCATTTGTTGAGAATCTCACACCAGCGATCGCAGAACGTGGGACTATTGAGTCCAAGAGCTGGTGCTTTTTGAATACGTAGTCCTCTCGGGATAATCTTGTTCCGTAGGTAGTCACTCAGTGTGACAGCATGTAGGTACTGTTTGGTCTCACGGATAGTGAGATTCTTGAGTAGTCTCTCAATGGAATCTGTGTCAGTGTTCACACTGGTAGACTCACCATCAAATAGAGTCTTGTAATATGATGCGGTTGTAGTCCTCCGCGGTGTATTCAAACGTTTTGCGGAGATCCGCGGATAGAGAGCGCAGGTCATCTGTCATCTTGCCTTGTTAGTTTTACAAGTAGTAGGGAATATATTGCAGGAGTGCAGTGAAAAAGGTATAAACGTAGTAGAAAAGACTCACGCACATCCCAAATGTAGTCACGGGTGCTAGACTCGAATTAGATCTGTAATGTTTGTGGAAGAAAAGTCTGCACACCGTCTAGTGTTCCCAAGTTTTAATGTACTTGAACACAACGTTTCGGCCTGTGGCCTTTTTCAAGTGTCAACGACATGTGAAAAGGGGTGGGGTATATATACATATACACATTAAAGGTCAAGGTTGAGCCAGGTCAATCAATTAGCCTATAGGCTACACATTTACAGACCATATTGCAGCTCAAGTGCGTAGAACATATGGTACATAGTAACAATAACAGTAGTACGGTAGTTTAGTAGTTAAATGTGACACACCTTCACATGCCAAAATTGAGAAAATATATAATAAGAAATAAGTTTTTAGGGTTCGAACGTTCGCCAGGGTTTATGAACGAACGTTCGAACGTTCGTTTTTTGTAAATTTTTTAATAAAAAAAGTTTTTTATATAATTTTTCTTTTTTATATAATCTTTTTTATTTTTTTTTGTATTATAGATCCTACGGAGGGCGGCATTGCATAATCTATTGGTGAAAAAACATGTTGTTTACAGTGGTGGCTGTTCATGTAAACATGTAATTAAACAAAGCACTCAGAAGAAAATAAACAAGCTACTGAGTACTGCATAAAGTTCCTACTTATGATAAACAATAGCCCTTGCACACCGCAGTCACGTAAGGGGCTAGATAAACAAATGCATTCGTTTTGTGGCATTAGTGTTACACGTTCAATAACAGGTATTCACTCTTGGTCGACGGGAAGGAGAGAGGTGCGCGCCTCGGCTCCTTCCACCGTCTACCTCGGAACGGGGGACGACAGAGAGACACCGGCGGGGTGCCGCCGGGCTCCCAACACGCCTGCCGCCCGTCCGCCCTCGGCCAGAGTTGTTTACAACGCAACCACCTCCCGCCATGAAGCTCGCGCATTAATGATCCTTCCTTGGCGGGGAGCTACGGAGTCTGTTCACTCTGTTGTGCTTCTCGGTCTCGCAAGCAGATAAATGTATTGCCGGAAGTACAACAAATTAATAAACGCTTGCCGATTGGTGGTAACAGCAGAGGCGGGTGCAAGCGGTGTGACGTAATTGGCAGAATCGCCTGTCAATCAAAATGGTTCTATTGCATTGGTTGAGACAATAGTATCCAGCTACAGCCCGGCAGAAACCACACTGGTTGAGCCGAGCGCACTTGGGGGACGCGCCGCTTCACATCGCCTCAACGTCGCGCGCCTGCTTTTTTTTTTTTTCACCGAACGTTCGAACCTATTAATTAAAGTCCGAATGTCAACGTAATGAACGAACGTTCGAACGTTCGAACGTTCGGGCTCAGCCTTACCCTGTAGTAAGGTGTTTCTGTCAGTAGGTTTACGAAATAAATCAGTATGTATAGTATTCCCCTCCTTGAGAAGATATCGCACAAACGCACCAGACGAGGCTTACGGAAGAAGAGGCCACTCCTACCAAACCCGGAGCGCAACACAATCATGAACTTCTCCACTGCGCCACTGACAGAGATCTGCATCACAGCCCTTAGTAAGGGGTTGTCATTTGTACCCACTACCACCACCAACGACTTTGATACCATCATAGACTTCCACAAGTTCTTCAGAACATTGAGACTGAAAGAGTTCTTCCACTCTGGAGGAGCCACCAGCCCAGTTACTCATGTCCCCGTGCGCAGCGCCACCCCCTCTCAGGCCAACACAACAGTGAGTAACCCTATTACCCCATTCAAGAAGAAATCCACTTTTATTCCCCCAAGAAATCGCAATGCATCCCTCGACACATATTGTCGTTTAGTAGAAAATTATGTACAGGCTATCTTAAAAACAAACGGGAATATAAAGTGTATAACAACATGTGTAAAGCGGAAAGAGATGCTATCACTACCTTAGGCAAGGACAAGACAGTGATTGTTCGACCAGCGGACAAAGGTGGTGCTATTGTACTTCAGAACACTGTGGACTACGAAAATGAAATTATGAGACAATTAAATGATCAGTCTTTTTACAGTAAGTTACTGTCTGACCCTACCACACAATTTAAGCAGTCTGTCCATGATAAATTGTTGTTTTGGCTAGAGAAAGGGGAAATCACAAAGAACGAATTTGAATTCATGAAGAACGAGTACCCTGTGACTCCTGTCATTTACACACTTCCCAAAATCCACAAATCCCAAACAACCCCCCTTCCTGGCAGACCCATTGTGAGTGGTATCGGATCTTTGACCACAAACATCTCCACTTTTGTGGACCATAGTCTCAAGCCATGGGTGACCTCCCTTCCCTCATATACACAGGATTCCATTGATCTCATTAACAAACTAAAGGCCACTGTACTACCAGACAAGGCTACTTTTGTCACTTTAGATGTGACTAGTCTGTACACCAACATCCCACATGATGGTGGGATTGAAGCGGCACGTACCTTTCTGAGCCTCAGACCCGACACTGATAAACCCAGTACTACCTGCATATGTGACCTAATTGAAACTGTACTGACCAACAATTACTTTAAGTTCAAATCAGATCACTATCTTCAAACCAAGGGTACGGCCATGGGGAGTACTATGGCCCCCAACTATGCGAATCTGTACATGGGTCAGTTTGAGAATCAATACATATTGGACCCTGTTGTTAACATTTTCTTCCCAGACATATTGTTATATCAGCGCTACATTGATGACATTTTCATTATTTGGACAGGGAGTGAAGAGTCACTGGAGGCATTTCATAAATATCTCAACGCAGCTAACTCCAATTTGAACTTCACTCTGGAGGCCAGCTCTAGCAGCATCAGCTTCTTAGATGTTTTGGTTATCAAGGAGGGGAATACTATACGTACTGATTTATTTCGTAAACCTACTGACAGAAACACCTTACTACGGGGTGACAGTTTCCATCCCACCCACCTCATTAAGAGCCTCCCGGTCAGCCAGTTTCACCGAGCCAGGAGAATCTGTAGTCTCGATAGTCTATATCAGAGACAGTCCACAGACCTGAGCAGGAGATTCCAGGAGAGAGGATATCCTACAGAATGGATAGATAAAGCTGCTAACCGCTTTGATGTGGCCACACAGGACGAATGCCTACAACCTAGAATTAGACCCACTAAGGACCAGTCCCCACTGTGCTGCACTACATACTCTCCTGTAGGTTTTGAATTAAAAAAGATCCTACATAAACATTGGCACATCATCAACTCTGATCCCAAACTCCAAGCTGTTTTTAAGGAACCTCCTGCCGTAGTTTACAAACGCCCCCCCAACCTGAGAAACCAACTAGTGAGATCCTATAGCCCACCCACGGCTCACAGACCCACGTTCCTAGATAACACCCCGGATGGGAACTATAAGTGTGGTAACTGTGCACAGTGTGGCTATACTCTTAAGAGTAAGACCTACACACATCCACGTAATGGTAAAACCCTCAGAGTCCGTGGCTTCATCACCTGTAGCTCCACTCATGTCATCTACCTAATCAAATGCCCTTGTGCCCTGTACTATGTAGGTAAAACCAACCGGCAACTCAAAATACGCATCAGCGAACACCGCAGCAACATCAGATGTGGTGATGAACATAACCCGGTTGCAGTACACTTTAGACAGGCAGGACACAATATCAGCACATTAAGATACACAGGGCCAGGCATTGAAAAGGTAGAGAGACCAGCGAGAGGAGGAGACCATGGCAAACTACTTTTGCAGAGAGAGACCTACCATATTCACACCCTGCAGACTATGGCCCCTCTTGGACTGAATGAAGAGTTTGACATTAAACCCTTCCTGTAAATACACACATTCTGTCCTGATTTTGTGTTTTTTTTATTAATTTTTCTGTTTTTTAAGTTTTCTTATTATATATTTTCTCAATTTTGGCATGTGAAGGTGTGTCACATTTAACTACTAAACTACCGTACTACTGTTATTGTTACTATGTACCATATGTTCTAGGCACTTGAGCTGCAATATGGTCTGTAAATGTGTAGCCTATAGGCTAATTGATTGACCTGGCTCAACCTTGACCTTTAATGTGTATATGTATATATACCCCACCCCTTTTCACATGTCGTTGACACTTGAAAAAGGCCACAGGCCGAAACGTTGTGTTCAAGTACATTAAAACTTGGGAACACTAGACGGTGTGCAGACTTTTCTTCCACAAACATTAAAGATAGTATACAAACAGGTCGAAAAGTACCTCGTGGAAAGAAATCTAATCTTCGAATTCCAATCTGGCTTCAGAACATCCCACTCCACTGACACATGCCTTCTCTATTTGAACGACCACATGAAACAAGAGGTGGACGCGGGCAAATACTGCGGCATGGTCATGCTGGACCTACAAAAGGCCTCACTCCATTCTGATAGACTATCAAAACCAATTGCTTTTAGCTTGTCAATCAGTGAGCTAGATGCAATCCTACCTGGAGGGGAGAGAACAGATGGTGGAGGTAAACGGTACCCTACCCCCCCCCCTCCCAGTGAGCTGTGGTGTTCCACAAGGAAGCATACTAGGACCGCTACTGTTCCTAATTTATGCAAATGACATGTCGTCAGCTTGTGACTGCAACTTGTTCCTGTTCACGGACGACTCAGCCCTGCTGGTCTCTGACAGTGACAAGAACAAGTTACAGGTTGAAAAAACCCTCAGCTCGGAACTAGGCAAAATCTGCACCTGGCTCGCTGACAACAAACTTATCATTACACCTGGGTAAAACAGAGTCCATTCTCTTCGGTTCAAATAACAAACTCAGCAAGACCGATGGCTTCTAAGTTACAGTGGGTGACAATATTGTCACAAGGAAAGACGAAATTACATACCTAGGTTCCATCCTAGAGGCAAATCTTTCCTGTGACAAAATGGCATCCAATGTAATAAAAGAAAGTCAACCAACGAACTAGATTCTTGTACCGGATCTCCTCTCTGGTAAACAAGAATACCCTGAAGACTCTGGCAGGAGCACTCATTCAAGGGTACTATGACTATGCGTGCACCTCATGGTACCAAAGCACCTCAAAGGGGCTAAAAACTAAATTACAAACATCACAAAACAAACTGGTCAGACTACTACTTGACCTAAACCCCAGAACCCACCTCACCCCTGCCCACTTTGACAACCTAGGATGGCTTAGAGTAGACGACAGAGTACAGCAACTTGCAACGGGCCTGGTCTACAAGATACACTATACGACCGGGGTGCCCATGTACATGTCAAAATACTTCCCAAAGGTCAGTGAATACCACAACCACTACACCAGAGGAAGCTCAACAAATCATGTTAAACCCAGATTCGGCTCAAACAAGGGACTAAAAACGTTTCGCAATTATGCCACAACAATGTGGAACGCCCTACCCAAAGCTGTAAAGGAATGTGAATCCCGACCCTGCCCACATTCAAAACCGCTCTTAAAGAGCACCTACGGGAGGCTGCAATTCGAAACTGGCCACCGTAAATGCCCAAAACCCCCACCACCTCCTAATAGACAATCTCCTCCCCACCGCATGTATATATCCCCTCCCCGCCGTATGTATATTTCTCTCCCACCCACCCACCCCCTCCTAATGTACAGTCCCCTCCCCATCATATGTATATACTCTGTCAGGATCTAGGGGTAACAGTACTGTATATTTGAATACCGTTTATGTCACAAATGTATCGGTACTAAATACCTATATGTCCCTATGCCATAAATGTCATGTATGTTGTGTATGTCATAAATGTCTATATGAATTGAAAATGGGGGACCCTGATGGAAACAAGACTAACGTCTTTCTCAGGTCTGCATCCCCTTAACAATTGTATGTATTGAGCCGTACTGTATTGTACCCATTCTGCAATCTGTTAAATAAAGTTTTCATTCATTCTGTTGTTTATCGTGCCATCAATCATTGGAATAACTGCCCACTGAACATAAGCAAATTGAATAGCAAAGTGTCTTTCAAATACCACCTGAGAATGCACTACTTAACACTTTGGGTGCCGGGAAACGCTTAAACACGTCATTCCCGGCCATGCCAAGTTGCCGAAGACGCTTTACAGCGTCTTTGATATCAATATTTCAAAAATCTGGGATCGGATTCATATGTCCCCTCCGCTGGCCTGAGATCCACCAGGAGGACCCACTGAGCTCTCTGGCGGTTCAGGAGCGCCATCTGGTGGCCGATCGGCGCAATCGCTTAACAGGAAGTGCCGTAGAGGTTGTGCTGGACGGCCGTATTACTTCCGGGCACTCGGTACATGTCCCGGGACTCTGGCTCGTCACACTACATAGCGATCGATTGCCAATAACTCGATAAACAACATGATTTGGACGTATATACCATTATACAAGCTGGAGATGGACCGGGTAAATCTACATCCCATAATGATAAAATGTCTACTCTACGATGATCGCCCAACGGCGCGCGGAGACTGGGGTGAGTTTTAGCGTGTAAAGTTACCGTCTTCGAAACTAACTGCTAGGCCTGCCACGATAACACATTTTGCTGGGCGATTAATTGCCCCCGAAAATATCGCGATAAGCGATATTATTGCGACCGGTTAGAGAATTTTTTTTGAGACATTTATTTCCCAAAACTTTTATTTTGAAGCCCACCGCTCCGTCTTTTCCGGTGTTTTAGACTTTTATTTTGAAGCCCACCGACCGGACCGGAAGTATTGTTGTGATTATCCTAGCAGAACCTATGAGCCGACAACTTGTCTCGTCCGGTTCTGTGTTTTTGAGCTAATGATAAAACAAATATTGAGATTGTTGGTGAACAACTAACTTTAGGTTAGTTTTAACGTTAGCTACTAACGTTAGATGCAGCTACTACAGGCAATCAACGATGAGGAGGAAGCGTCAAAGCAGTATATAATAGAATAGCTGTGGTGCGTAGGCACTGCAGCACGACTCGAAACTACCTACTACGTTATAATAAATGAATTCATGTTTAACTTGTCCCCGTGTCCAGTCCTTTGACTAGCCCCACCCGTTCATTGTAAACAATGATGCATGTAATTGTATTAATGTTATTCTGTGTTGTAGCTATGCTATACGTTGTATTTCGTTTGTTAGCTATTTAGCTAATGTTGTTAGCATTGAATGAGAATCAACACTCGATCTTTCATCTTTATTTAGCAGTCCAGTTTCTCCGGGCAGTAGCGAGTAACTACTTCGGTCTAAAAATAGCTAACGTTACACTATAAATAACGCTACTTGGTTGAAAGGAGCAACACTATTGAGAAATGTAGTTAAGCTATGTGGCGTTGCCCCACGGAGCTCCTGTGCTGTGCTCTGTAGTAAAGCCAGCGGCCCGCCTCCCAACACGGACAGTGACTGACAAGGGGCACTGGTTCCGCCTCATTAAAACAAACGCGCAAATAGCAATTAATTGCGCCTGTCAAAATCATTGCATTAATTTTAATTATCGCTGCAATTAATCGATTTATTGCTTATCGCGGCAGGCCTACTAACTGCTATTATCAACATTTGACCCACATTAGATGATTGGTATAACGCTGCCCACGGAATTATAAACGCCCCCTAGCCCATCCGGTCAACATCAGATGACGTGTAGTAACTTCTAGAAGTACGTCTAGTTGGAATTTTTTATATCGCGCTGATTGCCATAAAACTGTATTGCATCATCAATATAATGTATTTGGGGCTATAGATCACGTTCTGGAGAAAGCTGCAGAAAGAGATGAAAACATACTTATACATTAGACCATACTTTACTATGAATATGTGAATGAAAAAGTTTAACGTTGCTACACAATGAACAATACATATAGGACTTTGAATGGGTCCTAATAATGGCAATGTAGCAATAGAATTTAAAAAGTTATAGCCCTGCAAAGAAGGGGACTTTCTCTATAGACAAATAGAGCCGGCAACCTACGGTTGATAATGAATTTAACCCATGGCAGCCAAGTGGATATGTGAGCAAAATATTCTGATGTTGATAAAGATGTCTACAGTGTTTTACTGTTTTTAGATTATCATTGTTAATTAAGTGAATTGTGATTGGCATATGCATCTCATGTATTGTTATGTTTTTGTTGTCTTTCTGTGTGGACCCCAGGAAGACTAGCTCGCCACTTAGGTGGCAGCTAATGGGGATCCTTTTAAACAATAAACAATAAACCAAAGACTGTGAAGCCCTCGTGTAATTCCCTCTTATGCGATGATGACAGTCAGCAACACGTTCTTTATAGCACTGGTGGGATTTCTTTAGTAAACATTTAGTTAGCAGCACCTTAGCTCCATGGCTTGGGCCTACACATAGCCAACAACCACAACACCAAAACGTACCTTATTGGCTGCATGCAATAAGAGAGGACATTATGGGGACTGTATCATCTTCTTGACCTTGTAACAATGACAATAAAGATTATTCTATTCTATTGACCTTATGAACTCTTTACAAGAAGAAGTGAAACTATCTCTTTACAAGAAGAAGTGAAACTATCTCTTAAATCCGCGGAGATTTTGACATGCGTGCGTCGGCATAAAACGTCCCCGGACACTGTGGGCTTCAATCATTAGTTCCGCCATTAAACTAGCAGCATTCAATGTTGACGCCCTGACCCTCCAGATGTGTTCTGCACATTTACCACTAGAGGGCAGAATGTCACCATGTATAACCTCAACGTCGCTCCTTACATGATATACTTTTCTTATCCAGCAGAGGGCAGTACACTCACTCACCCACTCATTGATTGATTGATTGATTGATTGATTGATTGATTGATTGATTGATTGATTGATTGATTGATTGATTGATTGATTGATTGATTGATTGATTGATTGATTGATTGAAAAGTCTATTAACAGATTGCAGAATGGGTACTGTAACTGAGGGGTACAATTCCCTGACTGTATTGTTAGATATGGTATTTAATACCACTACCTCTTGTACTTTAACTTCTGGCCATCCAGTACATGATATAAGTATGATGAACACTTTCCCACCTGATGAAACGAAGTCCACACAAATGTACAAATCGAATATTTAATATAGCAAAAGGTATATACAACGTTCACTTGTTTACACTTATGATTTGAAATATGCACTTGTATGGCAAATGAGTATTCGTAGGTAAATCAACATTGAATGTCCAATCTCTGGTTACGCAGGGAGTAAGTATACAACCCGGTTCTTTAGGAAACTATAGCGATGGTACTTAAATGATTATAGCTGGATACACTAAGGGGGGGGGGGGGGTCCCGCTGGTTGTAAGACAGTAGGAGGGGGGGGGGTTAGAGAAGCCGCTGGCGGTATCCCATCTGGCCGACGATTTCTTGGGAGAATTCAAAGTCTTGAACACGGTGCCCACAGAACCTCGGTCCGCAGACGAATACAGCTGGACCCTCTGGTGGACGGTAGCTGCCGGTCCACAACGGAGAGACGTGAGGCGACCTCACTGGTGTAGAGCGCCGTCTCACCTGGAGTCCTCTCCCGGGGGGTAGTTCCAACACTCCGCAGTGTTGGCCGTTATCCATGGAATAATCAAAGCACCCAAAGCATAATCCAAGCCGTGGAAGGCTCGCCGTCGTCCGGGTAGAGTAATCCAATATACAGGTCCAGTCGCCCTGGCCCGGAGCTCCTCGGATGCAAGCACCACTAGGGGTCTGCCCAGCCTGGTTAAGCGTCCAGATAACGTCAGGAACGATGGGGGGTACTGATAACTTTATAACTCTAACCGAACGATGCACCATACATAAATAGACTATTATTAGCTTAATAGAATACGTCCAACTCGACGGTATAGTGCCAAACTATGACTATTCAACTATTAATCCACACGATATCTCAATGCCTATTCTGAGGCCAAGTAGGCCTTACTACACCACACGTGCGTCGTGGGTGAGGCTTCGCGTCTGTCACTCTGTTGGAGGGTAAAGAACTGGACTAAAAGAAAGTTCTACTTTACTTGCGCCATATATATATGCGCTATGAACAAATAGTACCATTCGTATTTCGCCAGACGTATTCCTACGCGGAACCGGGGCTTGCCACGACATGTTGGGCGGCACGATTGAACTTGAACCTAGGGGTATGGCAACCTGGCGCCAGGTTCTCGTCCAATGGTAGAATGAAACTATTATGGGCTGTTTAGTAGACTAAAGGGATATTCAGTGCATATTGTACAAGGAATATACAGGAGATATCAAACGATATACAAACACTATTTAAATATATATATATAAATAAATATATATATTCGGTTTAATCTGATCCTTCACAACAGCCGCCCCCTAATTAGTCCCACCTAATTAGCTAAGCAGAGACAGATTAACCGCACTGTCTACCACTCAAGGTCCGCTGTAAGGGTCAGTCAACTCACAAAGTCATGGGGTCATGGTCATCATCGATAGTATCTGGGAGTCGGGGCAGTTCTATGAGCCTCGCCACGGGTCGTGTGTAAGTGCGCCCTTGGACGAGTACTTCAGCTGCTCGGACCTTGCCATCGGCACCGGTGATCACTTTGCTTACGCGGCCAGCCGGCCACACAGCTCTGGGTAGTGACTGGTCGATAATCATGACGACTGTTCCTTCTGTCAAATTGTCTCTCTCTTTCACCCACTTCTGGCGGGTCTGTAGAGACGGTAGGTAGTGGAGTAGGAAGCTGCTCCAAAACTTGTCAGCTAGTACTTGACTGTACCTCCACATTCTTCGGCCATTCGCTTCTTCAGGCCTGTACATTGTCTGGGGTAGCGCGGGGTCCAGCCGCCCCATTAGGAGTGTGTTGGGGGTGACTGGGTCGACATCTGCTACATCACTGGAGACGTAACCGAGGGGCTTTGAGTTCAATACTCCCTCGATCTCCGTGAGGACTGTCATTAGGACTTCCTCCGCCACAGTCTGGGCCCCAAGCACGGCGTACAGGGCTGTCTTTATAGAACGTACTTCTCGTTCCCAGGTTCCACCGAAGTGGGGTGCGTTCGGGGGATTAAACTGGAAGTCAATCTGGGATGGAGCGAGGTGGGTCTTAAGTTCTGGGCCCATAGCTTGGAAGCTCTCTCTCTCAGCTCTCTTTCTCCGCCTTTGAAGTTTGTCCCGTGATCAGACAACAATGTAGACGGTTTTCCTTTCCGTGATGTGAATCTTCGGAAGGCCATAAGGAATGAGTCTGTGCTCATGGTCGGAAGGAGCTCGATATGTATCGCTCTGGTGGTCATGCATTTGAATACAATACCCCACCGCTTCTCGGTTCCTCTTCCTCTCTTTATATACAACGGGCCAAAGCAGTCCATGCCTGTGGAGTGGAATGGCTTGTCGTCGAGTCGGAGGCGACAGGGGGGTAAGTCAGCCATCCGTGGTATGCTGGGCTGCGCGCGCCACTTACGGCAGTCTAGACAGGTTCGCTGGAAGCGCCGCACTGCTTCTCTCCCTTGCAGTATCCAATAACGACGTCTGATCTCCGCGAAGACTCTCTCTGCTCCTGCGTGGTGTACATCCTCGTCGTATTTCTTTATGATCAGCTCTGTGACCTTGTGTCGGCTGTTCAAGACGATCGGGTACTTAATATCATCCGGTAGATCGGGGGCTCTCCGCAGGCGACCACCCACTCTGATGAGATTATGGGCGTCACTCTCTGGTGCCAGGTGGAGCAGTCTGCTGTCTGATGGGACGGGGTTTCCTCCCTGTAGACAGTCTAGCTCATCGGGGAACGAGTCTCTCTGGGCTCGTTGTAGTAGAAGAAGTTCTGCTTCTTCGTAGTCAGCTGCTGACATGTCAGTGGTGGACTGAATCTCTGGGTGGTGCCGCAGGAATGTTCTTTGCTGCGCACTCTCTAGGGTAATGCAGTCATCTATGTTGGGGTCTGTGGAGGCGACTGTGCTCAGTCCACAGAACATAGGTTTCTTGTTCTCAGCCTCCTCGTTACTTGCTTCCCGTGGGGTGGGCGTAGGCCACTCTCCTTCCGGGAGCTTGAGGAATTCTGGTCCGTCACTGTAGATGTTGCGACGGGTTAGGTCATCCAGAGACATTCCCCGGGTGATGACGTCAGCTGGGTTGTGTTTGGTGTCCACATACCGCCAGCTCGCTGCTTCTGTTAACTCTTGAATCTCGGTGACTCTGACTCCCACGAAGACTTTGTATCTGCATGAATCAGACTTGATCCATGTGAGTACTGTCGTGGAATCTGACCACAAGATTGTTCTGTGCACCGGAATGGTGAGTTCACGTTGGATTAACGTGGCTAGATGCGCTCCTGCTAGGGCTGCGCAGAGCTCTAGACGTGGGATAGATTGTTGCTTACGTGGGGCTATTCTTGAGCGGGCCAGGATGAAAGCAGTGTGTATCTTTCCTCCCTTCTCTTGGGCACGCAAGTAGGCCACCGATCCATAGGCTACTTCGGAGGCGTCGCTGAAGACGTGTAGATCAATCTCGCATGTCTCTGGCCTCACTGTGGATGGGAAGTAGCTGCGGCGTATATTGACGCCTGGGAGTGAGCGGAGTTCCGTCTCCCACTCTCTCCATGTTGAGGCAAGGTGTGCGGGTATTGGGTCGTCCCAGCCCTGGTCCTTGTCCCATAGTGCTCGTACAATCATCTTTGCCCTGGTGGTGTAAGGTAGAATACATCCCAACGGGTCATATTGTCTGGCGAGTGTTCTGTACACACTCCGTCTGGTGGGCGGTGTGGCAATGTATGACGCCGTGGATGGCGGATACATCGGCGGGCGTTGGGGGAGAGACCTCCTAGGCGAGTCTCCTCTTGCGCCTCTCTGTGGGCTGGTACCGGCAGGGTACCATGGCCCGCTGGTCCAGGTGCTATTCCTCGGGGCTGGTCGTGCGTCGTGCTCACCCGTGAATAGAGTCGGGGGTCTGTAGCGCAGCGCCGCGGGGGTATAGCCTGGGCTGTACTGGACCTCCTGGTCCGGTGGAGTACTGTGCTGTCGTCGGGCTTGGTTCTCCTCCTCTCCCTCTTCTTCCTCTATCAGGTCTTCCAGATCCTGTAATCGTTTATTTAGCTTCTCCGCAGTGTATGCCGCTCCTTCCTTGTAGCTGGGTCTCGCTTGGACCGGTCTGGGAAGGGGGTCTGCGGGGGGTATAGGCTTGGTCTGTTGGTCAAGTTCAGGGTCGCTTGCTCGGTTAGGAGGCGCTGCCCTTGACTGTTGTCTCGACGAGTTCCTTGAACCCCTGGCGGAGGGAGAGGGTGTTGCCCTGGGGATCAGCCGCTTCATTAGCCGCGCCTGTAACTTGTCGCGCTCGGCTTGTAGTCTGTCGCGCTCGGTTTGGCGCTGGATGAGATCTGTGTTGCGCTCTGCTTCTCTTTGGGCACCGTCAGCGGCGCGCTGGGCTTCGGCGGCGGCGCGCTCTGCTTCTCTTTGGGCATAGTCAGCGACGCGCTGGGCTTCGGCGGCGGCGCGCTCTGCTTGTCTTTGGGCACCGTCAGCGGCGCGCTGGGCTTCGGCGGCGGCGCGCTCTGCTGCGGCGGCGGCGCGCTCTGCTGCGGCCCGGTCTCTTACCATATTAATTTCCGTCTGAAGGCGTCTGTGCTTGGCGACGGTCGCGTTCACCCTGAAGTCGATCGCGTTCGGTAGAGGCTGTCAGGCTGACGAGGAACACCTGTTGTAGCATCCTCTCCGCTTCGCTGGGGGAAGGCGGTTGTGGAGGTGAGCCGCTCCTGCGTGAGCCGCTCCTGGGGGTACTCGTTGGGGAGTCCTGGAGCTCTATTTCCTCGGCGCTCTCCTCCTCTTCTTCCGTGCAGAGTTCTCTCTCTGTAGGGTTGTCTTCCTCCCGGGGCTGGTTGGGGACCACTTCCTCGGCAGTGGCGGGGGGTAAAGGCATGTCAGCTCCCTCCTGGTCCCCACCGTGAGCTTGGTCAGTTACATTAGAACCTACTAGGGCCTCTGTGGTCGGGGAAACCTGGTCGTTAAGGTCAGACATAATTTTACTTTCTACTTTTACCGCGTTTACCGTTTGTCGAAGGCTAGGTAGTTGACTGACAGTGTAATCCTCTAAGTACTGAGGTGGCTGTCGTCATAGGCCATTTCAATATTAATAACACTATATTAATATTACACTAGTTACCCTCCGGCTCGAAGGACCAATTGTAACTGAGGGGTACAATTCCCTGACTGTATTGTTAGATATGGTATTTAATACCACTACCTCTTGTACTTTAACTTCTGGCCATCCAGTACATGATATAAGTATGATGAACACTTTCCCACCTGATGAAACGAAGTCCACACAAATGTACAAATCGAATATTTAATATAGCAAAAGGTATATACAACGTTCACTTGTTTACACTTATGATTTGAAATATGCACTTGTATGGCAAATGAGTATTCGTAGGTAAATCAACATTGAATGTCCAATCTCTGGTTACGCAGGGAGTAAGTATACAACCCGGTTCTTTAGGAAACTATAGCGATGGTACTTAAATGATTATAGCTGGATACACTAAGGGGGGGGGGGGTCCCGCTGGTTGTAAGACAGTAGGAGGGGGGGGGTTAGAGAAGCCGCTGGCGGTATCCCATCTGGCCGACGATTTCTTGGGAGAATTCAAAGTCTTGAACACGGTGCCCACAGAACCTCGGTCCGCAGACGAATACAGCTGGACCCTCTGGTGGACGGTAGCTGCCGGTCCACAACGGAGAGACGTGAGGCGACCTCACTGGTGTAGAGCGCCGTCTCACCTGGAGTCCTCTCCGGGGGGTAGTTCCAACACTCCGCAGTGTTGGCCGTTATCCATGGAATAATCAAAGCACCCAAAGCATAATCCAAGCCGTGGAAGGCTCGCCGTCGTCCGGGTAGAGTAATCCAATATACAGGTCCAGTCGCCCTGGCCCGGAGCTCCTCGGATGCAAGCACCACTAGGGGTCTGCCCAGCCTGGTTAAGCGTCCAGATAACGTCAGGAACGATGGGGGGTACTGATAACTTTATAACTCTAACCGAACGATGCACCATACATAAATAGACTATTATTAGCTTAATAGAATACGTCCAACTCGACGGTATAGTGCCAAACTATGACTATTCAACTATTAATCCACACGATATCTCAATGCCTATTCTGAGGCCAAGTAGGCCTTACTACACCACACGTGCGTCGTGGGTGAGGCTTCGCGTCTGTCACTCTGTTGGAGGGTAAAGAACTGGACTAAAAGGTTGGGTAGGCGGGGGGGGGGGAACTGTACATTGGAATATCGACGAAACCTTACTTCCCAAGAAGAGGGTCTTGTGTATTATTGGGTTTAATAGGACATTTACTGTACATTGGAGGGGGTTGGTTTAGGACATTTACAGGGGCCAGTTTCGAATTGTAGTCTCCCGTAGGTGCTCTTTGAGAGTGGTTTTGAAAGTGGGTAGTGTTTCACATTCCTTTACACTTTGGGTAGGGCGTTCCACATTGATGTGGCATAATTGCTAAACGTGTTTAGTCCCTGTTTGAGCCGAATCTGGGTTTAACATGATTTGTGGAGCTCCCTCTGGTGTTGTGGTCGTGGTATTCACTGACCTTTGGGAAGTATTTTGACATGTACATGGGTCAGCGTTTCCGTTAGAACATATTCGTGCCGGTCTGAGTGTCCTGCAAGATTTCTATCCCCGGACATATTCCTGAAATTCCGGTCAGAGTTTTAAACAGCAGTCTGTTATAATCACATTTTTATGAGCTAACGAATTCCGTTATATTGGACATTTGTATTAATTACATCAAGCGAAGAATGAGAAATTGATTTGCAGAATCAAATTACTATCTCTCGCCTCCCAAGTTAGTGCGATACGCTGATCCAGCATCAAGCTCTGCTCGCACTGCAGCAGCTGTCACACGCACCCCCAAATGAATCTCGAGTCGACATCGCTTCACCTCGTTGTATCAGACACGTCACACATATCATAATGTTCAACTTCACACACAGCAAACTGTAGTTGATCATCACATTGCCTCGTTTGCATGCAGAGAGCGAGAGGACGAGCCACATGCTCGTAATGCGTTTGTTGATTTCATTATAGCCTACATTTAGTTATAATCAATTATATGCATTACTATGTGACACGGCAGTCAACCAACAGTTGCATTATGATTAAAAAATGTCAACACTTACTCACCCCGTCTCGTTCTGCCTATCCGTTTTGTACCTGCGACTAGATCCCCATTGCATTGGAACAGGTGGACTTCTGCGAGGCTCGCAACGGTAGCAGCAGACTGGGGATGCTCTTTGTGGTTCAATCAATAAAGTGTACTTTGTGTACGTTCAATCAATGTTATCTCTCGTACATCATAGACGCTAGACTACTAGACTATAATGTCGTACCTCAGCCAGGAGAATTTAACTTTCCACTCGGGCCGCCGCCTGAACGCTCGACATTTGTTTATTTTCCGCGGGAGCATCGGCGGTCTCTGTGACTTCAGAAGACTCATCTTCGTTGTCAATGTCATTATTATTAGACCTGCTTGTGCTTGGTTTCATGAAATATTTGTTAGGTTTAGCTTGTTTGGCCATCTCTCTCTCTCGCTCGTATAGCTGTTTGTCGTTATTATGGTGGCCAGACAGGCTCAAAAAAAGAAAAAAAAAGATTCACATCCGAGCGGCGCCATCCGCGCTTTATTAGAGCGAAGCACAATGAAACAAATGAATTGATTGTTTTGTTCATCGCATAGGCTATTTAATTTTAGCCTATTTTAATACAATTCAAATAATAAAATTGTGCTTAGAGGAATTATTTCCACCGGACATTATGACCGGAGATATTTAAATATTCGGACTTCAACATATTTTGCCAGTCAAATACCGGTAATTACCGGCTAACGGAAACGCTGACATGGGTACCTTTGTGGTGTAGTGTATCTTGTACACCAGGCCCATTGCAAGTTGCTGTACTCTGTCGTCTACTCTAAGCCATCCTAGGTAGTCAAAGTGGGCAGGGGTGAGGTGGGTTCTAGGAGTAAGGTCAAGCAGTAGTCTGACCAGTTTGCTTTGTGATGTTTGTAATCTTGTTTTTAGGGCCTTTGAGGTGCTTTGGTACCATGAGGTGTGTGCAGCTTTCTATTGTGGTGGTGGAGGTTAGGTGCACTTTAGTCTGTGTTTGTAAATAAGTAATGTTTTTTTTGTGTTGTTTTTTATGCTGTGCGTTTATGTGAATGTTGATTAGTGGTAGTTGAGCTATGGTTATAATTATATTGTCATTTCGGATGTATGGAGGCACTGTATGCTTGGTTAAAGTTGTGAATGGAGGTGTATTCATTCACATGTGATCCAGGGACGTAGCGAGGAGTGGGCTGTAATTGGTCGAGATACGTCACGTGGTGTCAGTGAAACAGTAAACAAGAAGTTGCGGGGAATTTGACAGCAGCGAAGGGAAACGAGTGAGGACTGGTGAGTGAATGTGTGTAAGCGATTTGTTTTAAGAATGATAGTAGTATTGTGGTAGTTATTGATTGAATGTGTGTTTTGTTTCAAGGTTTGTAACCTGTTGGAGAAAAGAATTAAAACCGTTTTACAACTGAGTGGCATCCTGTCCATACCTTCACCCCAGCAGCGGGAGTAAAGCTGCACAGTTACAAACCACGGGCGGCGGCAGAAGAGTGGCTGAAACGCGCCGTCAGATAAGGACAAAATAACCGAGGGATATGAGGTACTCCTGTGTCGTTGTAAATGGAATAACTCGCGCATCAGACCATACGGGTCAGCGAGCAGGAACTTTCACCTGGTTCAAATGCTGATACAAGCATCTAACACAGCTAAGGAAGTGTGGTAATATTGCCTTGGAGTTTCATAATTAATATGTGTGAATAAATTAGAGAACCATACTGCAAAAAGGAATGTGTGCCCTTTCAACAGTAGAGGGTGTTTTAAGTGATACTGGTGTTACAAGAGACAAAGGTCACCCCCACTAGGTGATCAGATTAGTACTGTATGGTAAATAAGGCCCAAAGGGTTAAAGCGATCATGTCACACCCCCCCTCGTGAGACAAGCCAGGTCCCTTCATCTCAGCAAAAGATCACACGGACGTGGGCCACCGATGGGCCCCTTCTGTCTCTGTCCCATCAACGTCGCCACAACCCCAGGGGGGGGGCTGCCAGCGCCCACAAGGACACCCCCCACAAGAGATCAACCCCCACAAGAAGACGCTGGATTGGACCAGCCATATGTAGTATTGGCTAGAAATGATAGTATATAGGAGGGCCCTAAATGATAATTCGAGAGCTCTCAGGCCGGACCCAACAAAGGGGGTCTGGGGGCTCCTCCACCGCTTCGTCCACCCAGAGACTACTGTGAGCTGATTGCATTTTACGTGAGTAAATCATGGGAAACACCAATGGTTGTTTATAGATTAGAGTAATGTACAGATCCCTGATCTGTAAACCAGATTTACTCATGTATAATGTGTACAGTAAACCATGTATGTTCAAATTATGTTAACCAAGTGACTGTTTGATGTGCAGTATTGAGGTTTGAGATGCAAACCTGTTTGTTGATTCCTGTACACAGCAGCCATGTTGATGTTTTCTGATAAATCCTTTGTTCTATTCACCTTGGACTCCTGGCTCTGATCAAATAAATCAGCTGAGTTGAACTACAATTCTGGTTTGTCTGGCGTACACGTTTTATTCTTCATCTGCATTAAGCCAGATGTGGAGACCAACAATTCTATCAATATGAAATCTTTCCTCCTCCTTCCAGATAATCAATCTCATTGTATTGTGCTACAATAACCTCAAATTATTGTAGAAAGTCTGTGGGAATTTACTACAGAAATGGTGCCGTTCTTCCCTACCCTTTGTGTCTCCCCCTGAAAAGGTGCGGTAGGGTCTTGTTGTATGTATCATATCTGGACCTTGCTGTGTGTTGGGGACACGGGGCGAAGAGCTGGGGTGTTGCTGCGTTTGAAGTGATTAACGATGGGCTTATTGTCTGAATGGAGGAGGGAGAGGAACAGGATGAGGTTGGTTGTGTACGCCACTGTTTGGGGCCCACGGTGAATATGGCTTCTGCATGAATGGGTTGGGGATTGCGGTGTCTTAGGTTAGGATGTCCGGAGGTATGACGATCGCGCTTGTTGTGCAGTGAACATGCAAACGTGGGTTTTTTGTGTTTGTATGTTCATTCAGACACAGGAGGCCGGTCTCGGCCCAGCGGGCCACGGGGGTTGGGTTGGTTAACTCGTATGGAATATACTTTATGAACTGTACGGGGAAGTTGGAGTAATTACAAGGCCTCATGTTATAATAATGTGATTGCGTATTGGTGCCGCACAGGATATCTGGTCATGATAACGGGGGTGGCGTCGTATCAGACGGCAGGTAAAAGGCTTTTCTTGCTAGGAAGCACGGTTATTCTGTTGTGTACGACAGGGGCGCGTTCTGAGTATGTAATTGCCCTAAAATTATTCTCAGGAAGAGGGCGCAGGTAAGACGAGGAGATTTGACTGTTCTGAAATGGAAGGGGAGCTGGGTCCAAGGTGCATTGTGTCCCTGCTTGTAGCCACAGAATAGGCGGGACGGGGACCGTGAGTGGGTCAGTATGGGCATAAATGCGTCGGGCTAAGGGCTCTGTTACTATTTCAGAACATGCAAGTCAAGTATGGTGAAAGATTGTTAGACCCTGGCATGATCAGCGCAGGGGTCTGTGCGATTGCAGGATTAAAACGTAGTAATTAATGGAAATGTAGGGTGCCGGCGTGTTCAGGGTGCGTTGTACGTTCTATGGTAGAATTGTAGCACAAATTAAATGTAGATATATTTGCCGTCCTTAGGCATAGTATCCTTTTTAAGCTTGAGCGAAACCAGCCTGTTGATTAATTACGTTCGCTGTGATACAAAAACAATTCGGTCGAACTGACTGATAAGTACTTAATGGTTTTGTTGTGATATTTTGATGACCAACGGACATATTTGGAGGCGAGTCCTGCTGGTGGTTGGGGCTGGCTGGCTTAGCTCTGTGGAAAAGTCCGCGGTGAAGCTGGGGACGTTACGATGGCGTTATGAGAGGATTGATTAAACACTGTGGCGGCGATTACAAGTAAGAAGCGGATTGAGACGCAGGGTGGCGAAATTGTTGCCGTTTTGGGGGTTATTATTGATGCGGTAGCGATAGTGTTTGATGTTAGGGAGAAGCTGCTTGGTGACGTCATAGTGTTGTGGAGAGTATGTAACGTTCGCGGTGCTATGAAGTGAGGCGGAGAAGGTAGGAGAAAGGATTCGTGTTGAACTATGTGTGCGGCGTTGGTTGGTGTATTTGTTTTAAAAGTTATTTTCTGTAAGAGTGGTTGGCTATTTTGAGCTTGTGTGAGTTGTTTATGCTTTGGATGGTACTGAGCGAATTGCGTGGATGAACGGATCTTGAAAGGCACGGCTCCCGTGAGGGCCTTGAACGTCGCATTAGAGCTGGCTAAAGCTAGTTAGCTTGCATGCCGTTGTTTTGTGGCGTTTGGGGGCGGCATATGTCACGTTTCGAGTTTTGAGAATGATGTTGGGGAAGGGGTAGATAACGTGGTAGGTAACGTGATAAATGTCGTGGCAGATTATGAATATCGGGGCAGGTTATGAATGTCGTGGCAAATTTTGGTTGTCGTAGGCAACGTTATAACAGCCGCATCGGTTGCCACTGCGCATGCGCGGTACAACGTGGATTGGGTCTCGTGCATTCGGATTAGTTCGCTCAGGGGATAGAAATAACGGGTAAGAGAATATTCTGCATTATGTAATATGGTTATATTTGTATATTGTGCATTGTATTTTTGTGTAAGCAGGGGAAGGGATGTAACATGTATAGTGGTTAGGTTAGGGGTGATAGTCAGTAAGGGTTTACTTAGGGTGCAAACAATACAGTGAGCCTATTGAGGAGGAATGAAATAATGGATACATTGCCTATGATAGATCTGGGGTTCACAAACCGGCTATAACTGGGTAGTTTGTATTAGAGTCTTTGATGCACAGGGGTATATTTTTAACCAGGGGGGAATGAGTAAGTACAGCTCAATACACACAATTGTTAAGGGGATGCAGACCAGAGGAAGACTTTTGTCTTGTTTACATCAGGGTCCCCCAGTTTCACACGTGTATGAGGAAAGGAGCATTTAAAACTAACCACTATAAATGTTATGCTAGCTTGAATTAAGATGCTTGTATAGAATGCATTGATGTTGAAATGTCAGATGTTGATACTTGTTATAGCTTTAATAACACTGGAGTTTTAAATAGGATAATGTTTATATTATTTGCTAAATGTTTTTGTAGTGGAATTTGATACAAGCCCGGTTGTGAAGCAGGATAATTTACTGATGCTTGTTTTAGATTGTTAAATCTTTAATACACTGTTAATATGGTTAGGACATGTGTTTATGCTTGTTTTAGATTGTTAAATCTTTAATACAGTGTTAAAATGTTGACACAAGCCTCCGACTTGTAGGATAATTTATTGATGGAGGCTTGCTGAAGATGACAAATTTTGACATGATTGTTTTTATTAATCCTTAATAATTTTATACGCTGGGGAGGGGGTTGGCCTTCTCCCTGGGAATGTGTGATTAATTCAAAAACCTGGGGGCGGCTTGCCTCTGGGAAGATGAGAAGTGTGATTAACCATTTAATGATTTACAGATGGGGTTATTTCATGAAGTGAGGAGATAGGGTCTTTGTGTCAAAAGCCTTTATGCTCAGGGGAGACTGTATGCATGGAGAGACAAAAAGTGAGAAGGTTATATTACCCAGGGGGGTAGGAATCCTTTTGAGGCGGGCCAATAGGCCCAGGGGGGTCGTGTATACAACTGCTTACAAAGGCGGTTCTTATATGACAGGATGACGTGAGATTAGATGCAACAGGAGAGAGAGGTCAGAGGTGAAGATGCAGGAGACAGTTGTAGAGTGAGAGAACAGTTGGCAGTTATTTTTATGACAGGGGAAATGTTGAGACAGGAAGCGTGCTAATACAGAACACAGCTGATGGAGGAGTGAGCACAGTAATTGAATTAGGATAGCCAGCTCAGATGAGGTTAATTACATTGGGGGGCTACCTGTTTGATTAGAAGGATTAGCTTTGGCTCTCAGGACACTGGGTATGTTTTGGGGTCTATCGCTGAGGGGGTTCCCAGACTTCCTCTGGATGTGAGGAGTAGAAGATACAGTGAGAACTGTATGGGGAGAAAGTGTGAATTGTATTAGCCAGGGATGAGTGTAGCCTGATGAGAGAGTAGAAGAGATGAGAGCAGGAAGGAAGGGAAACTAACGTTGTCTGTGGACCTGAGTGATGATTAATGAGTTAAATGTGTGTGTTGGATGAGAGAGTTTTGATGCGTGAATGGCTTTGTTTATGAGTGTTTACCTAGAAATGTGAGGATGAGCTGAGTGTCTTTTGATTTCAGTGGGTGCTTGAGCGGGGGATGGGCCCCATGTTCTGCCTTACATTACCCATACACACACACACACACACACAGACACACACACACGCAGACACACACACACACACACACGCACACACACAGACACACACAGACACATTCACACAATTTGATCACACATGCATACACACACACAACTTAGCTTTCACTTAAGGTGAAACTAGTCTTAAAAATAACAAAATGTGTTTAGGTAAGGAGTGTATCGAACCACTTGGGTTATACCATTATCATTTGTTTCATATCATTTGTTTTACTGAAGGAGTTTGTCTTTATTACTTTCATTTGATTTGATTTCTGTTGAATGTTTTGCAGGGATGAAGTATTGAAGTTAAATTTTTAGATTTTTGATCTATGATTGTGTGGCCTGAATGGGTGTGAATGGAGACTGTAGAGAGAGAATGTGCTGGCTTAAGAGGTGTCAAAGTCACTGACATGTGTGAATGGGACGGTTGGGTTTTGGAAAACCTGGTTTTTATTTTATTTCATTGATTTACTGTTTTGGTTATGAAAGGTTTAGATGTAGAGTTTTGATTTCTTTTCTTTTCTTTCTAAATAACCATTAAGGTGATCTGCGGTTGGAGCTGGTTAATTTCATTTGCTTTCACATCTGTTGGAATGTTTTTTTGATTATTTGCCTTTTGTTTGTTGTTTCTCTATGATCTGGTGAGAGGACGGTTGAAGCGTGAGGATACATTGGATCAGATCAATGGCAGTTAAGTGGTCCCATTACGTTTTGCATAATGATTAACCATTTGGCGTCTCTTGAGAAATATTTGACATATTGTATAAGGAAAATTTTTTCTGTGTTTTTGTTCCCTTGCAGTTCAGTCGGAGAGGGAGGATGGACCGTCACAAGTGGAGGGACCATGGGGAAAATGTGTAGGAATACATTTCATTAGATTATGACACGATGGTGTGAACCCGTTCAGTCAGTTCCTGTGGGAGATTGTTGGACTATGGAAAGAGGTCACTTGTAGACGCGGCCCCTCCTTCAATATAGCCCCGGATACAAAGGCCGGAGGTTGGACAAACCTCCAGACTGACGGAGTCGTTCGTCTGTAGATCCATGGAAATACAGTCATGGGACAGAATATGACAAGGTCCAGGCCTACAAACGTTGGCTTCAGCTGAGGCTGGCCGACATGGGGTGGAGGGGGGGGGGCGAAAACGGTCGGAGACTGTGCAACCAAAGCGTTGAACAAGGGCCTCTGTGTGATTGATTAGGTATGTTGAACGGGAGGTGACTGAACGGTAACAACTGGTATAGATTATGACACAACGCAAGAGTACTAAACTAAACACATACACATAGGTAGAGTAAAAAGTAAGGTGTAGGTTATGGCCGACATGGTGAAAAGATTTTTTTTCCTTGCGTGGTGCTCCTCCCTCCCTGTCCGTCTGTGCGCAGAGGTGGTAAGGTTTATGTCCATAGGGATGTTCATAAAAGGGGGGAGAGGTGAGAAGACCAACTGAGTTGATTATGCAAAATGTGATTGGGCTGACTTGGAAAAGGAATTAACAGGAGAGGAGAAGCAAAATGTATGAAAGAATGAATAATAATCTCTGTCTCCCCAGATCATGTAAACGGATACCATAATTTTAAAAAATTGTGTTTTATTTGAAATGTGTAATGTTTAGATTAAATTGTTTAAAAAAAAAAAAAAAAAATGAATTTTAATTTTGGGAAAAAATGAATTTTATTATGTATGGTTAGTATGAAAATCAAGTCAATATACAGTATATGACAATGTGAATTGCCAAAGTGGGGAATGTGGTAATATTGCCTTGGAGTTTCATAATTAATATGTGTGAATAAATTAGAGAACCATACTGCAAAAAGGAATGTGTGCCCTTTCAACAGTAGAGGGTGTTTTAAGTGATACTGGTGTTACAAGAGACAAAGGTCACCCCCACTAGGTGATCAGATTAGTACTGTATGGTAAATAAGGCCCAAAGGGTTAAAGCGATCATGTCACACCCCCCCTCGTGAGACAAGCCAGGTCCCTTCATCTCAGCAAAAGATCACACGGACGTGGGCCACCGATGGGCCCCTTCTGTCTCTGTCCCATCAACGTCGCCACAACCCCAGGGGGGGGGCTGCCAGCGCCCACAAGGACACCCCCCACAAGAGATCAACCCCCACAAGAAGACGCTGGATTGGACCAGCCATATGTAGTATTGGCTAGAAATGATAGTATATAGGAGGACCCTAAATGATAATTCGAGAGCTCTCAGGCCGGACCCAACGAAGGGGGTCTGGGGGCTCCTCCACCGCTTCGTCCACCCAGAGACTACTGTGAGCTGATTGCATTTTACGTGAGTAAATCATGGGAAACACCAATGGTTGTTTATAGATTAGAGTAATGTACAGATCCCTGATCTGTAAACCAGATTTACTCATGTATAATGTGTACAGTAAACCATGTATGTTCAAATTATGTTAATCAAGTGACTGTTTGATGTGCAGTATTGAGGTTTGAGATGCAAACCTGATTGTGATATTTCTGTACACAGCAGCCATGTTGATGTTTTCTGATAAATCCTTTGTTCTATTCACCTTGGACTCCTGGCTCTGATCAAATAAATCAGCTGAGTTGAACTACAATTCTGGTTTGTCTGGCGTAAACGTTTTATTCCTCATCTGCTAAGTCAGAATGAGGAGACCAACAATTCTACAAGTATGAACCTTTCCTCCTCCTTCCAGATAATCAATCTCATTGTATTGTGCTACAATAACCTCAAATTATTGTAGAAAGTCTGTGGGAATTTACTACAGAAGCTAACGCAGCTGAATGAGTGAATGAATGAAAACTTGGTTTGACAGATGTCAGTGCCAACTTCAAATGCGATCAGGAGTAATGCCAAGCTACTGAAACTGGCTATCAAATAGCATACCAAAGCTAACGTGGACAAACAATGAAGGCAGTTGATTGTTTGTTTGAGCATTTTATTAACAGATTGGAGAGTGGGTGCAATACAGTGCAGCTCAGTGCGCACGGTTGCTGGGGGGATGTAGACCAGAGAGGACTTTCGTCTTGTTTACATCAGGGTCCCCCATCCAGTTGAGGATAAAAGCTATAGTTTGTTTACTAGCCCTGCGATGGTGCCAATCATATTATATAGGTGTATGCTGATTAGTAGCCCTCTAATTTCAAGACCTTTAGCTTAGTTTGAGTGTACCTGGGTGGCAAGCCGGCGGGAGAAGGTGAAACCTACTCCACTTTGTTTATTTGTATTGTTTTCCATTTTTGGACGGTATCCCTGGGGGGACCTCTGGTGAGCCTGGTAACGCCGCTGAAGACTAGTTAGGCTAGGATAGTCAGGGAAGTAGCTTCTGAGCTAGTTTAGGCAGCTAGAGAGGGCGGAAGACACAAGGTAGATAAGGAGTTACGGGTACGCTCAATTAGGTTATTATTTATTAGGTTATTTATTATTACAATTATTTATTTTATGGTCAAATAAATAATAAATAAATAAAAATAAATAAAAATGGAATAATTAAAGAAAGAGAGGGCCAAAGTGAAGGCAGCTTTCACAAGAAAGGCCAACAGCATTTTGCGAATGGCGCCAACTATGCTGCGAGAGGAATTGAAAAGTGAGTGGAAATCCCTTTCTGAGGACGCAGAAAGGCTTCATGCAGCTAATTATGTGTGTGAGGCCTGTCTGATTGATGAAGCAGGCGACATGGAGGCTGTGGATGATAAAGCCAAAGCAGACTTGGAGAGGGTAACCATAGAGTGTGATACAACATTAAAAGAGGTGAAGCAGGCAATCCATTCCAACCTTTGGTCAAAATATGCAGAGACCGAGCTAAAAGCAGCCATTGGACGGGCAGAAAGAAGCTATGAAGGTGCGGGAGAAGTTAACCTGGAAACAATCACCTACGAAAATGGTAAAGAACAAGTCACACTCTTGGAATCTCTCATCACCAAGGCAGAAAGTCTGCTAGCTGTCTGGGAAGGGTGGATCCCTGAAGGCGCTGCGTGCGAGGTTAGAAAAAAGCTGCAAGTACTGGAGGACAAGAGAATTGACCTCTGGCGAAGGTGGGTGGTTGAATTCGGCAGGGTCCAGAAAGAGCAGGCTGATAGAGCCATTGAAATCAGGCTAAAGGCCGCCTCCGACATTGCAGAAGCTGAAAAAGGAGCCGCTGAGGCTGAAAGAAGAGCCGCCGAGACCAGGCTAAAGGCAGCCGGAGTTAGCGCTGGGTCTGAGGAGAGGGCCGCAGATGCCAGAGAAAAGGCAGCTGAGATCCAGTTGGTAATGGCAGAGGCCGCCGCAGAAGAGCGTGCCGAGCTGGCTAAGGCGCAGCGGAAAGCATGGGAGGTAGCACACAGCGCTAGCATAGCAAGCCTGGAAGCGGGAGGCTCACAAGCAGCAGCCATACAGAGAGTTCGCCTTCACCCAATACAGCTACCAAAGTTCAATGGTTGCATGAGAGACTTTCACCGTTGGCGAAGAGACTGGGAAAACCTCCAGCGACAGGGAGATCCATCTGGGTCAGCCGAAGTAAAGAAATTCCAGCTCCTAGACAGTGTGGAGGAGAGAATCATCAATGGCGTTAGGCTCTCAAGCTACGACACAGCTCATGATATGTTTAGGGTCCTTGAAAACCGGTTCGGGAATAAGACCACCATCGCCA
Organism: Notolepis coatsorum; assembly: GCF_963971535.1. Classification (NCBI taxonomy): domain Eukaryota; kingdom Metazoa; phylum Chordata; class Actinopteri; order Aulopiformes; family Paralepididae; genus Notolepis; species Notolepis coatsorum. Next base: position 19,888,104 of record NC_140170.1, on the reverse strand, counting down.
TTCAGATAATTGAAGAGTTGGAGAAGTTGCCGGTGGCAAAAGGTAACCAGCCGAGAAAAACAATAGAGCTCATCCAAGCTGTTGAGAAGGCCCTTACTGACCTGACAGACTTAGGAAATATTGGAGCTATAAAGAATCCACTTGTTATCAAAGCTATTGAAAGCAAACTGCCTGAATGTGAGCTGAGGAGCTGGCTCACCTTTAAAGCTGCACCTGTGAACAATGTCACCCCTGAAGGCCACTTTGACGCTCTCCTAAAATTCTTAAAAAATGAAGAAGTAGTCCTTGAGGCGTTGGTGCAGCTAAGACCCTCAGAAGTGTTCGAGAAGCCAAGCAAGCCAGAGTGGAAGACGTTCACACGAGCAACAGGAATGGTTGCGACTGGAGAAGAATGCAGCAAAAGAAAAAGGGCTCAGAAACTGGACAAGGTCACGAGAGGAGTGGAAGAGATCCTCCCCGCTGGAGGCTTCTCTCTCAAGCCATGGGTTCAGTCCGGTCAAAGTGGGAGGTGTGAAAGAAGTCAGCCCAAGCAATCTGGTGAGGTTTCGAGTCTGGCGCTCGAAACCCTGGTGTTGCCCAATGCCAGAGAGGCTGTGTGTAAGGTTCAGCAGCTTGGCCAAGCTCTGTGGGGGGGCCATCAGCTGGGTCCGCCGAGCGGTGAACAAGTGGCGAATCCGAGGTGGAGCCATAGAGAGAGCAGAGTGGGAGGCCAAGCACTTGATGCAAGCAAAGAGTGTGCTGATAAAGATTTGTCAATTTTGTCGCTAACCATGGCTGAGAAATGTGTTGCATTAGAGGAAGAAAAGGCCTCTTTACATACTATGATGAAACGGTCACAAGAAAGTCATCAGTCTGAGATTAATTCTTTAAAAAGTGAATTGGATAAAGTATCAGCACAGTTGCAAATGACTGAGTACAGTCTTGAGGAGAGAGAGAAAATCCACCATGATGAGTGTGAAGAGGCCTCTGCCCTGAAGGGGAAAGTGGAGCATCTCCACGTACAGTTCCATAAAGAGTCAGATAAAGTGAGAGAGGCAGTTAACAAACATCATTGTCTACACAATGAATTGCAAGCCAAAGATGAGCAAATCAACTGCATCAACGTTCAAATAAGTCAAAGAAAGGAATTACTTGCTGGACTCGGTCAACAGCTGAAGGAGAATGATGCAGCCATTGCCCATGTCATGGATTCTGCCTCAATTGAAAGGCTGAAACATGCTGAAGAGAACAATGGTCTAATAGCAGAGTTGGGAAGAATGGAATATGAGCACAGAAGCTCTCTGAGCAGCTGGAAACTACAACAGCCTGTTAGCAATGGAACTGAGATTTCAGTTTCACAGAATAAATGGAAGACATTACATCTCAAACTCAAGCTGTAACAAAATAAATATGTGACATTTTTGTCCTTGAAGGGGCATTTCTTCATCTTCAAAAAGAGGGTCTGTCCTCGAAGCATGGGAGCTTGGGGCCGCTTCCGAGAACTTTGTTTGGCAGCTAAAAAGGGAGTAGCATTCCCTGAGTCAACTCTGAACAGACTTGTGTCCACCACCAAGGGAGAGTGTTTATCTGTTGTGGTCTCCTTGGGTCTAAAGACCAGGATACCAAGTGGGAGGTGTGCAGCTTTCTATTGTGGTGGTGGAGGTTAGGTGCACTTTAGTCTGTGTTTGTAAATAAGTAATGTTTTTTTTGTGTTGTTTTTTATGCTGTGCGTTTATGTGAATGTTGATTAGTGGTAGTTGAGCTATGGTTATAATTATATTGTCATTTCGGATGTATGGAGGCACTGTATGCTTGGTTAAAGTTGTGAATGGAGGTGTATTCATTCACATGTGATCCAGGGACGTAGCGAGGAGTGGGCTGTAATTGGTCGAGATACGTCACGTGGTGTCAGTGAAACAGTAAACAAGAAGTTGCGGGGAATTTGACAGCAGCGAAGGGAAACGAGTGAGGACTGGTGAGTGAATGTGTGTAAGCGATTTGTTTTAAGAATGATAGTAGTATTGTGGTAGTTATTGATTGAATGTGTGTTTTGTTTCAAGGTTTGTAACCTGTTGGAGAAAAGAATTAAAACCGTTTTACAACTGAGTGGCATCCTGTCCATACCTTCACCCCAGCAGCGGGAGTAAAGCTGCACAAGGTGCAAGCATAGTCGTAGTACCCTTGAATGAGTGCTCCTGCCAGAGTCTTCAGGGTATTCTTGTTTACCAGAGAGGAGATCCGGTACAAGAATCGAGTTCGTTGGTTGACTTTTTTTTATTACATTGGATGCCATTTTGTCACAGGAAAGATTTGCCTCTAGGATGGAACCTAGGTACCGGTATGTAATTTCATCTTTCCTTGTGACAATAGTTGTATAATGCTGTATTGTATGTATCTGTGTGTATAAGAGAGGGACATGCGCATGTGTGTTTGTGCATAATGTGGGGGGGGGGGGGGGTTGTGTGTAGTTATCCTATATAGGTTTAAGAGGGGAGGTCGCTTATAAGCCCTTGTTTTTTTTTTTTTTTTACCTTTCCTGCACATTTTTAACTGTTCTTCTTTTACTTATTTTATTCCAAAATGTATGTTTGTAAGTGCAAATAACAATAAACAATAAACTTTGTAAAGTGAAATTGGCGAATGAATGATTTTATGCCTGTGTAGTAATGTAATCCTTGTAGTTTGATACCAATGTTATTTAATGATGTTTGTACTGTACTGTGGAAACCATTATGTGAAAGGTTTGTTTGTCTGTTTATGTACGTTTCCAATGCAGTTTTCACGGCGCTAAAGATGACGTCACGGATTGAGATTGAGATGGAGCACGGTGCTGAAGAGAGCATTCGTGTCTCCGGGACAGTTATTCAAATTTAGTCTTTAGTTTGTTTATTTATCAACATGTGTGCCATCACATATGATCGCCAATCACTACTGATCGCCAATCACTACTGGACATACGCACGTTTTCAATAGATTACGGTCTCAGGACCTCAGTCTCAGGACCTCAGTCTCAGGACCTCAGTCTCAGCACCCCAGTCTCAGCAGTCTCAGGACCTCAGTCTCAGGACCCTCCAGTCTCAGGACCTCAGTCTCAGGACCTCAGTCTCAGGACCCTCCAGTCTCAGGACCTCAGTCTCAGGACCTCAGTCTCAGGACCTCAGTCTCAGGACCCTCCAGTCTCAGGACCTCAGTCTCAGGACCCTCCAGTCTCAGGACCTCAGTCTCAGGACCCTCCAGTCTCAGGACCCTCCAGTCTCAGGACCTCAGTCTCAGGACCTCAGTCTCAGGACATCAGTCTCAGGACCCTCCAGTCTCAGGACCCTCCAGTCTCAGGACCTCAGTCTCAGGACCCTCCAGTCTCAGGACCCTCCAGTCTCAGGACCTCAGTCTCAGGACCCTCCAGTCTCAGGACCCTCCAGTCTCAGGACCCTCCAGTCTCAGGACCCTCCAGTCTCAGGACCTCAGTCTCAGGACCTCAGTCTCAGGACCCTCCAGTCTCAGGACCCTCCAGTCTCAGGACCTCAGTCTCAGGACCTCAGTCTCAGGACCTCAGTCTCAGGACCCTCCAATCTCAGGACCTCAGTCTCAGGACCCTCCAGTCTCAGGACCTCAGTCTCAGGACCTCAGTCTCAGGACCGTCCAGTCTCAGGACCCTCCAGTCTCAGGACCTCAGTCTCAGGACCTCAGTCTTAGGACCCTCCAGTCTCAGGACCTCAGTCTCAGGACCTCAGTCTCAGGACCCTCCAGTCTCAGGACCTCAGTCTCAGGACCCTCCAGTCTCAGGACCTCAGTCTCAGGACCCTCCAGTCTCAGGACCTCAGTCTCAGGACCCTCCAGTCTCAGGACCCTCCAGTCTCAGGACCTCAGTCTCAGGACCTCAGTCTCAGGACCTCAGTCTCAGGACCTCAGTCTCAGGACCTCAGTCTCAGGACCTCAGTCTCAGGACCCTCCAGTCTCAGGACCTCAGTCTCAGGACCCTCCAGTCTCAGGACCTCAGTCTCAGGACCCTCCAGTCTCAGGACCTCAGTCTCAGGACCTCAGTCTCAGGACCTCAGTCTCAGGACCTCAGTCTCAGGACCCTCCAGTCTCAGGACCCTCCAGTCTCAGGACCCTCCAGTCTCAGGACCTCAGTCTCAGGACCTCAGTCTCAGGACCCTCCAGTCTCAGGACCCTCCAGTCTCAGGACCTCAGTCTCAAGACCTCAGTCTCAGGACCTCAGTCTCAGGACCTCAGTCTCAGGACCCTCCAGTCTCAGGACCCTCCAGTCTCAGGACCTCAGTCTCAGGACATCAGTCTCAGGACCTCAGTCTCAGGACCTCAGTCTCAGGACCCTCCAGTCTCAGGACCCTCCAGTTTCCAGTGAACAAAAAGTCAGCTAGATGAGGAAAATGTAAACAAACAATCATCTGTTAGCTTATGATATCTTGCTGCTAAATTAACTGTTTAAACGGTTTCAAATATTTGTTTAATTAAACCGTAGTGCAGCCCAACTAGCTGTCTCATATTGTTTGACTTAATGACTATGGTAATTAATCTTAGCCAGCACCTTAATTAAACTCCAGATGATAAAAGTATCGATATCTGTCTGTCAGCTACATTAAATCAGCAGTAGCCTACTGTCTTCAGTGTTTTGCAATTATGCCACATCAATGTGGAACGCCCTACCCACAGCTGTAAAGGAATGTGAATCACTACCCACTTTCAAAACCTCTTTAAAAGAGCACCTACGGGAGACTGCTATTCGAAACTGGCCCCTGTAAATGTCCTAACGCAACCCCCTCCAATGTACAGTAAATGTCCTAACCCAGTAATACACGAGACCCTCTTCTTGGACTAAGTAAGGTTTCGTCGATAATCCAATGTAATGTACAGTTACCCCCACCCCGCCCACCCACCCCCCCCCACCCCACCCCACCCAACCCAACCACCTCCAATGTACAGTCGCCCCCCCCACCCTACCTACCCAACCCCTACCTAACTCTTTTTGTATCACAAACAGTACTGTATTTGTAAATCTGGTATGTCATAAATGTATAGATGTAGCAGTACTGTCTATCTGTATGTCATGTATGTCATTATGTTATGATGAATTGAAAATGGGGGACCCTGATGTAAACAAGACGAAAGTCTTTCTCTGGTCTGCATCCCTTTAACAATTGTTTGTATTGAGCTGTACTGTATTGTACCCATTCTGCAATCTGTTGCCTATACTCAACTTATACCTACCTACTGGTCTGCTTCACTGTCTACCCATATACAGTAGACACACACACACACAAAATGGCGGCCGAAGGCAGGTGTGGTTTGTGGGGCTCCACAACTATCCTAATTTTTTTTTTTTAAATGTTCTCCAGTTTTCCAGAAGCCCTGCTACCTCCAGGTTTTGCCCAGGCCTCAGCAGTGGCCCTGCTACCTCCAGGCTTTGCCCAGGCCTTAGCAGTGGCCCTGCTACCTCCAGGCTTTGCCCAGGCCTCAGCAGTGGCCCTGCTACCTCCAGGCTTTGCCCAGGCCTCAGCAGTGGCCCTGCTACCTCCAGGCTTTGCCCAGGCCTCAGCAGTGGCCCTGCTACCTCCAGGCTTTGCCCAGGCCTCAGCAGTGGCCCTGCTACCTCCAGGCTTTGCCCAGGCCTCAGCAGTGGCCCTGCTACCTCCAGGCTTTGCCCAGGCCTCAGCAGTGGCCCTGCTACCTCCAGGCTTTGCCCAGGCCTCAGCAGTGGCCCTGCTACCTCCAGGCTTTGCCCAGACCTCAGCAGTAGCCCTGCTACCTCCAGGCTTTGCCCAGGCCTCAGCAGTGGCCCTGCTACCTCCAGGCTTTGCCCAGGCCTCAGCAGTGGCCCTGCTACCTCCAGGCTTTGCCCAGGCCTCAGCATGCCCAGCTACCACCAGGCAGTGGCGGCGCCAGAGAATTGGCATTGGGGGAGCTCTGGGGGGGCTGGATTGTTTATAGCAGGTGCTAATGAATTTTAATGCAACAAACAATAACAAACAAAATAACGGCTAATATAGGCTACATCAGGGGTCGGCAATTAGGACGGGCCAGATTTTCCCCAAGCCGTTGCTTGGCGGGCCAGGATCAAAAACAATGGCTAATTTAATATACTGATATTGAAAAAAGACAAACGTTTTTCTCTGGTCTGCATCCCCTTAACAATTGTGTGTATTGCGCCGTACTGTATTGTACCCATTCTGCAATCTGTTAAATAAAGTTTTCATTCATTCATTCATTCATGAACAGCAGATCAGCTGTTGCAGATCACCGCGGCGAGTGATGAACAGATCAGAATGCATGAAAACACGACTCACCATACCTTGTTTGTTGTTAAGTCCTCCAAAATCCCTGCTAATGTTTGAAACATGTCATATCCACTCGCCGCCCTCCAATTCCAGATTGGCGTTGAATGCACTTTATCTGCCAACTTGAACACAGTTGTCATCATTGCCTCGTTGTTGTTGTTGTTGTTGTTGTTGTTGTTGTTGTTGTTGTTGTTGTTGTTGTTGTCGCCACATATTATGCAGAAAGGACGTCGGCTCGGCACACAAGAATCACTGACCTGTTGCGATAAACCCGTATTTTAAGTATGGCTCCTGTTTATTAAAAGAAGCGTTATATTTCCCCGTTGCAAAGAAGCTATCCAAAGATGTTTGTTTTGTTTATTTAAACTTGCTCGCATCACAAACGCGGAAGTGAAAGTGCGTTAGGGAAATATACACGCGGCCCGGTGGGACTATTCCATTGGTTCTCCCAGTCCACGTGACCATTTCTAGCATTTCAATTGGCTATAGTGACAGACATGCTTTTGATGACTACCGGTAGATAGATACAGCTTCACAATAAAAGAGGTGGAGATACTCATCACGCAAACCCACGATAATGTTGCCGTCTCTCTCTCCCAAATTTCTCAGTTCTTCGCTTGATATAATTAATACAAATGTCCCATATAACGGAATTCGTAATGTATTTTATATATAAATAAAATAAAAAACATAACTGGGAGGGGGGGCTTAGAGGGGGCTAAGCCTTTTTCAGAGAGAGCTTAAGCCCCTGCTAGCCCCTCCCCCACGCCGCCACTGCCACCAGGCCACAGCATAAATCAAGCAGCTGGTCAACCTGCAACAGTCTCTACAAACAACCTGTTGTTCGAGCTCCAGTCTGGATTTAGAACATCACATTCCACAGACACATGTTTATTATATCTGACAGACAGACCAAATTAGAACAGATGTGGACAAAGGTAAATTCGGTGGGATGGTTTTATTAGATTTACAAAAAGCCTTCGACACCGTTAACCATAACATACTTTTATATAAACTGAAGGCTATGGGTTTTAAGTACAGTATATCCTTAAGGTGGATGGAGTCATATCTGAGAGGCAGGTAACAAGTAGTGGAAATGAATGGGAGCATCTCCTCCTCACTCCAACAGACGTGTCACTGAAAGGTAGGCTACAGACAGCTCAGAACAAATGAGTTAGACTGATTTTAAAACTCCAACCCAGGACTCACCTTTCACAGACACATTTTAACAGCCTCAAGTGGCTCAGGGTTGAGGAGAGGGTCTCTCAATTAAAACTCTGCATGGTACACAAGATACTCTGGAATACTGTACCTCAGTGGCTATTTTAACAGGGTTAGGGATGTACACGGACACGCCACCAGGGGGAGCCCTACAGACCTCATCCCAGTAAGATGCAAAAGGGTAATGGGTCAAAACTCATTCCTGTATTCAGCAGCAGTTCTATGGAATAGCCTACCAATGGAGTTGAAGTCCATAAGCCCCTTCTCCACTTTTAAATCATCTATAAAGAGGTGGATCATGAGTAGCAGAAGCTGGGAGTAGATAACAAAGGGATTATATTATGTGTCTTTCCTTTTGTTCTTTTGTTGTTTGGAAAATGGATTACTACTGTATTTATGTATGTATTAATAGTATTGAATAGTTGATCAATTGATTAAGTTGTCTGCAATATGTCATCGTCGTCCCCCCTCCCCCTCCCTGGCGTGGCGGGCTCACCCATGCATATCCACAGACTCTGATCATGGTATTCTATACCACACATCCTGACACACAGACACTAGAAACAGCCAGGTCCACACACCAGGACATGACTCCACACATCCTGACACACAGACACTAGAAACAGCCACGTCCACACACCAGAACATGACTCCACACACCAGGACATGACTCCACACACCAGGACATAACTCCACACACCAGGACATGACTCCACACACCAGGACATAACTCCACACACCAGGACAAGACTCCACACACCAGGACATGACTCCACACACCAGGACATGACTCCACACACCAGGACATGACTCCACACACCAGGACATGACTCCACACACCAGGACATGACTCCACGGACAGCAATGATGAAGGACCGCAATGGAAACAAGCCTATGGCTTTATTGTGTTATTTAATCCTATTAGTAAATGGTGGGCTGATATGTATACCTGTTAAATTGTATATGTGTTATTCATTTAAATCAATAAACGATTCAATCAATCAATCAATACTCTGTATGATAGCATGTACAACAGTGCTGTATATACCGCACATTTACATTTGTATCTTTATATTACCGCATATATATAGACCCATATTAGTCTGAATATACCTACACATAACCACTCTATATACTTGCTTGTACACCTGCACATAAGCCTTATAGTACGGTGGCTTAGCAAAATAATTTGGACGCGCCAGACAAAAGCACCAACATTTTTCCACATGTTCCCCATCACCATAGCTTTCATTTTGGGGTAGGGGCCACGTCATCATGATGGATTTCAAGATGGCCGCCATGTAAAATCAAGGTTCTGCCCATTAATAAATATCTTGGTCCATAGCGCGCTCAATATTTGAGCGAACACAAAGGTATTGGTATCCCTGTAAACTAGAGAAGCTAAGCTTTCCATTGGTATCATTTTCATTAAGCCCAACTGTTGGGAAGGGGGTTTTAACAGGCAATGATTCAGAATTATGTAAAATTTTCGCCTAGAAAAAACTGCCATGCTCATCTTCCAAAAGGTCCCTTGGCCGTTCACATGAATATATCAGAGTGAACATTGGTTTTCCAGGTACCCACAAGCCTCTTCTTTCCAGACATACCAACTTTGTCCAACTTGCATGCTATTTGGGGCAATAATCAAGCAGGTTTGTGCATGTGGTACAAATGTGTTGAACATTCTAACAACTGCCAAAAATGTGAATGTTGGATTAGGGTTTGTTGTTAGAATGTTGAACATAGAAGATCAATTTTGGTGTCAAACTACACATTTTCTGGGTCAATAAATGTGTTAATGCTTTGAAGAATGTCACCAGATGAACATATTTACATAATTTTTTACTTGTTTAACAGTTGATTCAGTTTAACATGAATCAAATAGACATTTTATTAGGATCACTCGTTACTATAAGAACTAATTATCTCGTAAAGTTATGGCAGAGGGAGGTGGCACAGAGACATAGGAACTTCAATAAATTACATGTATTATTATTAATAATAATAATAATAATAATAACTTTATTTGTATAGCACTTTTCATACAGAGGTTGCAGTTCAAAGTGCTTCACAACAGTAAAAAATTAGCGAGCATAGCAAGGTATAGTAAATCACAGTGCTTCACATTAGGATCTAGCATCCCAATAGGCTGTTTACAGTTTCATTCAGTAATACAAATAATAAAATAGTTTAAAATTATTAAGTTTAAAAATAGTCTAAAAATTATAAAATAGAACGGACATACAACAACAGTAAAAAATACAGGCATAAGCGAGCATAAAAAAAAATTTAAATATCAAGGTTACAATAAAAAGTGTGATAAGATTGTTCAATCAGATGAAAATGGCCCAGTTAGGAGAATCAACCTTCGCTAGTCGGTGATGTTCACGATGTACCTAACTGGAATGTTAAACAACTTTGAAAAGATTTAGGTCAAAAGTCATCTTCTCCTCACAACAGAGCATCACTCTAACATATGAATTTCATTGGAAGTGTATGAAAGTAGGTAGGGTAAGAATATAGCAAGGTATGGTAAATCACAGTGTTTCACAGTAGGATCTAGCATCCCAATAGGCTCTCTGTTTACAGTTTGATTCAGTAATAAAAAAATAAAATAAAAAATAGTCTAAGAATTATAAAATAGAACGGACATACAACAGCACAGTGTTTCACATTAGGATCTAGTATCCCAATAGGCTCTCTGTTTACAGTTTGATTCAGTAATACAAATAATAAAAATTGTTTAAAATGATTCAGTTTAAAAATAGTCATCAGTAAGAAGTAAAAAGTGTGATAACCAACACATGAATAATAATAATAATAATAATAATTATTATTATTATTACATAACTCTTTAGCCCATATAGGCGTATTTAACTGTTATGGAGTGTGGAACTAAGTATATGGTGCAAAGACTATGTGTGGGAATGATGTTGCGTATGACCAATATGCGTAGGTGTGTGCAAGAGTCCAGTGTGTGTGCATGTGTGCATGTGTGTGAGCAAGAGTCTTGACATCAATGATAATCAGAACTATATATCAACAACAACTACTAGGCCTACTGCTGCTGCTGCTGCTGCTGCTACTACTACTACTACTACTACTACTACTACTACTACTACTACTACTACTACTACTACTACTACTACTACTACTACTACTACTACTACTACTACTACTAATAATAATAACAATCATCATAAATCATCATCATCATCATCATCATCATCATCATCATCATCATCATCATCATCATCATCATCATGTATTCAATTTATAATGGCACACTTTAAAATGTACACCAAATCTCAAGGTGCTTATGACTCATCCAATAATGTATTGAAGAGTATTCTCTTACAGGCAGTAAAAGTCCCAGCTCCCAGTCACAATGCTACAGGCCATTGCATCAGAACATAGTGATCAAAATAAGGATCTGAAAGATAAGAACTGAAATTACACACAGTAATCTTTTGGTTCAATAAAATATGAATTTTCAATTGTGATTAATTAAATCATTATGTAAATTAAACAATAACCCATTCTGAAAAAAGGAGGAAAAGAATGAGAAGAATATTGATCCATCATCATTTTATTGCAGTGACATTTTTTGTTTTTTATCAGGGCATCAAATGCTAATTGAAACTGCTTAGAAAAATAAATAGCACTTATACAGATATTTACAAATTAGAAACTATGTCACTAAACACACAGATTGGGATACGGTAACTCAAAGATTTACTCCCAAATAAAAGCAGTCAACAGACTTTGAGACTATCACGTTCAGCACATAATATAATATTACTACGTTCATGCAAATGCCTGTGTGCTCTGATGATTAGCTGACACAAATGCTAGCCTGGTTAAAGACATCCAAGTCCTCATTAGATTAGTTTAGATTCTTTAATGACCACCCAGCCAGGCTGGTGGAATTTGTTTTCAGTGCAGCATTGTTACAGCATTGTTCCAACATAGAACGTTAGGTTATGACTATAACCAAGTTCTGTTAGTTAGGGGCGATGCTTGGCATCGCTACTGCACTATCTCGCGTACGTGCACGCGTACTGAATAAACCACAAATGTACCTCTAATACCAGTATTAGTCTGACCACACCCCTCATCAGCTTACCTTCATAAGCAGGTGTGTGGTCACCTGCTCTCCTCCTTCCCAAGCTTTCACCACAAGGTGAGGACAAGGGCTGCAGCGGCCGTCCGATGCCAAGCATCGCCCCTAACTAACAGAACTTGGTTATAGTCATAACCTAACGTTCTGTATCGTTAGTGGCTTAGCTTGGCATCGCTACTGCACAAGGGAGGCCAAGCGGAGCCACTTGGCTGACAAATACACCCCGCTGACAGCCCCCCAAAACCATCAGAACAGGGAGGGCCGAGCCCCCCCGACCCCCCCTAATGGAGGGTAGCCCCCCTATTAGGGACGTCACGGGAGGGCGACGGACCCGACCGTGCGAAGAGGCACTCAAGCAACTCAACGCACAGGGTGAGCAGACCGTGGCTTGACCCCACGACTACACACACGCACAACCCGCATGCCACCCGGGAACGAACGGAGGAACAACCTCGTTACTGCCCCCAGAATCACGGGGTCAAGGGCAAACCCAACCCCGTGGCAAGGCCGTAGCAGCGGAGCACGAAGGAAGACCCAGACCCACCAAAAGGACTGGACTCCCTAGAATGGGGGCCCGGAGAAGTCCATGATGCCAGCATCAAGACCCCACCAGGTGGGCACGTAGTGCCCCGCCCCCCACATCGCCAGCGTATTCGGACAAAGGCCCCTCAGTTACTGCACCTGGTATTCCCAGGCGGAACCAACCAGGCCAGAACCTGCCCAGCTTCCGAGATCGGGCGTGTTCAGGTCGGTATGGCCGTAAGCCGAGCGGGCCCCGTCCCCCCAATAGTACACCGCCTGGCACACTGACCCTGCAGAATAGGCAGTCAGCATGGCCGTAAGCACACAAAAAAGGTTAACCAACGGAAGCAGGCAGCGCACCGGGGAAAAACCAGGCAACAGGCTGTTAACCCTAGCCTGGAGACTGCGGACGAGACAGGCGCCAGAGGGGACAGCTGAACACAGCCGCCCCGGCGGAAGGAGCGTAAGCTGGCGGTGTTGCATGACCAAGCCTCCATTTAACAACCCCCACCCAGAGGGGTCGAGGCAGAGAAGGCTGACACGATTGGCAGACGTCATGAACGTGCAGGGGCACCCTCAAACGGTGAACCCGGGAGTTGACACTGCTCCAACACACCAGGGAATCAACCACCTCGGTGTTACCCAATGCGGTGGTTGTTCCTATAACCCCTCAAGAAAAAACTCCAAAACACACCTGCGGGTATACACCGGCTATACCGCAGTACAAGTGTTTCAGTTTCCAAAAAGGGTTAACCCAGGCCTACGGGTCGCAAACATCACTTCGGACCGGGCCTGGCGGTACGGGAAGCACAGGGTCACCAGAGGAGGTCAAAAAACCACCCCCACAGGCCCCTCTTCGCCATGCGTGAGAGAGGAGCGAAAAATAATGGAGAACCAGCCCCTAAGCACACCGTACCCGGTATTCCCCGGCGGTCTCCCAACCAAGTACTAACCAGGACCAACCTGTGTAGCGGCCGAGATCCGACGAGATCGAGCGCGTACAGAATGGCATGGCTGTAAGCCATGACGACAGTGCTGAGTAAAAACATACCCAACCAGGGTCTCCATAGCGCTTAACCCTGTGACACCCAGACCGACCTGGCATTTTTCCCCCTGAAAAAAGCCCAAGTCCCTCAGGGTACCAGAACAGCAGATCTGCATCCCCGGCGGACAACGGGTTCAACTGATCTGGACCAGCGTGACCAGAACCAGTCCCGTGCCCTAACCACGCCGACATGCCTACTCCAGGAGAAGGGCAGATATGCGTGTTGATCTTAACATGAAAAGAAGGCGCCACCCAGACGTTCGGACGAACCGCGCCTGGTGGCCCACCCCAAGGGCGTGAGACCCCACTACATATGTTCAGATCCATCCCGTCATCATCCCCCAGACATGAACGAAAATCCGTCGACAACCCACCCAGGTCATGGGATGTGGTCGCCGGAAGAGGAAAAACCCCCATCTCAGTTGCTTTATAAAAACGCTGTTTCAACCACAAGCAACCAAGGCGTGCCAGTCAATCGCCTGTTTACAGCGAGCTAGCACTATACGTGCGTCGGGACACACTCCCATCAATGAACAGGCTATTTAGACCTGTCATTGAATCCCCAAGGCGCCCAGGGGAACGACAAGAGGGGTGTGACACTCCCTAACTCCAACACTTCTGGAATAGAAAGAAGGAAGCATCAACAGTATGTATCCCAGTCTACACAGCCAGGGTAAAAAATGTTCACATTTTTACATCCCACCACCCTCCCATAGGAAAGAGACGGGGATCCCCAGAGAGACTTCCCACGCGAGCTGTACAGATTGAAAAGAATATATTGCACCTTGAGCCATGTAAAAAACTGGTTTTAGGGCCTCCGGGGAAGAGGCACCGAACCCATACACACTCAATAAACGAATTGAATCGAATATACATACAATAGAAAAGGACCCTTCTAGAGGGTCCACTCACTTTGACAATCTGAGGAGGAAGGCTCTGTACTCTGATGGAGGCTTCCTCACATGGAAGAAGGAGTCCGAACTCACAGAAGGCCTGAGTAGGCGCTTGGTGAGGAGGAGCCCTGACCACCCCCCCTGAAAACAGATCCATCACATGGACCTGAACAGCACACGGAAGTCCTACCAACAGAGACGCGCACGGTGACGTACTCTATGGCGGGGGAATTCCTGCGGTGCACACGCCCAATATACCAGGCCGTGGGACCAGGAACTCCCTCCCCCCCCCCCCCCCCCCCCCCGTAACGTGCCGAACCGCCACGTGACGGGAACCTTGAAGGACAGGGGGTGTACCCCTGACCGACAGAACAATGGGGAGAGGAAAGGTTACCAGTTCACCCCTTTACGACCCCACACCCATGATACGACGTAACGACAAAAAGAGAATATGACACAGTCATAGTCAGCTCTATGAAGCGTTTCACAGCTCCACACAGCGCATGAGCTAACCTGCTATCTGATTTTTACTAAGGAAAAACACAGAATAGAGAAGGCTCTAAGAACCCCGGTCCAACATACACATGTGCTTCTGTGGCCAGTACAACCCAGTTGTAGGTCACATGACACACACAACCCATCATCACCTACAAAAAATGGCAAAAACACTCAACAGAGGAACGCCGTTTTTTTCACAATGAGAGAATACATCATTCTTGATTAGTATCGACCACAGGCCTTGCTAAGCACACATGACAGCAACCAAACCAATTTCCCTTTAGGAAATAAGTTTCTCCAGCAGTTTTAGCACAACCTCAGCAATCAAGCTAAGAGTCACATCGTATCCCTACCACACAAAAGACACAATTAATGCACAACATGTCTGATAGGAGGTGATAAAGTCCCCAGGGAACCGGGGGGGAAAAACACAATCCTCCTATTTTACCCTCAATACGGCCAGTTAAAACAGGAAAACCTGTTAATGTGTGAACTCACTGTCCATTGTCATTACAGTCTGAGAAAGAACATTCTTTTACTCACTTGTCACCAAGCATAGCTTCATAGGTCAGTTGCCTTAGTAGTGAGTACACGGTACACATAAACACCATGATGTTTCTCACACAACAACCAGATCAATACATCACGATCTGCACGGAGAAGCTAACTGCCAGTGACAAAAACAGCTCACACACAACCCGCAACGTATCCCAAATGCATTGCAACAACACACGTTTTGGGAAAAAACACCGTTATTTCACAATACATTTAGCAAAGTAAAACCAGAAGACGTGTTATGAGGTCTGGCCAACCCCGTACCTACCCGGAACGCAGATCAGCGAAGTGCAGTCACAAGACACCGTAGAACACAGCCGTCCTGTGTTGTTCGACCCGGGCAGCGTCGCCGCTCCACCAGTCGCTACAGTCCTCTTTGTTGACGCAATCCCCGTCTAGGCTCAGGCAGGGTCGACGAACATCCCCTGTCAAGGATGACGTCGTGGTCAAGAGTGTAAAACATGTTAAAATCAAAGCACGTTCAACAGAATAGCATCAAGCTAACGGCTGCTCCAACCGTTCGGGTGCTATTGCTTCCGCTCGCGAGACGCCGATCTAACGACGCACGCGATCAGAAGCGAGCTCCCGGCGGCGCGCGAGAAGCCAAGCTACCCCGTGCCAGGCCACTGACCGGCTAACCGTAAGCCATGAACATGTAAACAATGACATAACACTCACCCAGACAGGCCGCCGTTCTGAACCCCTCCTCACTTTTTAAGAGAAAAGAGAAAACAAGACGTCAACACCGCTTCACAACGGTGACATTACCACGTCCGGCGGAATCAGCACAGTACCAACTGGCCTGTATAGCTGACTTTGAACATGAATCTGCCGCTATCGCACATTACATGCACATATCCCCTCGTGAAGGAATACTCTCATTTGGATATGAAAGATGGGGTCTTAACACGGTGACAGAGAGAATCCACTCGTCCAGAACACACAGGGATCACCAGTGTCAATGGTCGCGGCCCACTAGTTAAAACTACAATGGTCGCCAGACCAAGGCCTTCTGTCGCCTAGGCGGCTAAACAAAGGACCCTAGCCTGGGGCCGGTTTCCATAAACTTTGTCAAGTAGCCCCCATAGCACTAACAGACAAGTGGAGCCCGCCAGCAAACACTACTCACCCAACCTGGAACGCACCGCTCCTCACAACAGCGGCATGTCCGACAGTTCAGCTGAGGCCTGACAGGTTTCACCCCAACAAACACAGCAAGGAACTGCAGTTGAGAAGCATGCAGCGGCGTGCTCCCAATACGAAAACCGGTGGAGGGTTTTTAGAATGATCATCATCTTCTAGACACTCCAGTACGAAGACAATATCGCCGTATTTTCTCGAAAATAGTGAGAGAGAAAATAAAGATATGATGTCAACGTATCCTTGTTTCCCAAGCTGTTCCTAATCCAATTTCTTCCATCATGGTGTCAAGTGTGGGGATCTACCGAGGCACCTCTTCCTTGTGGTGAAAGTGAGAAGGAGGAGAGCAGGTGACCACACACCTGCTTATGAAGGTAAGCTGATGAGGGGTGTGGTCAGACTAATACTGGTATTAGAGGTACATTTGTGGTTTATTCAGTACGCGTGCACGTACGCGAGATAGTGCAGTAGCGATGCCAAGCTAAGCCACTAACGATACAGAACATAGAACATCACTTACAATACGTACATACTACATGCAGTTAAATACATGGTTTAGCTAGCTACGTTAGTCAACTATCTGTCTTGAGCTATGTTGATTATTCCTTCCATAGGAAGATATATTTAAATTTATTTGTATTTTATTTCGTTTTTAGTTTTTTTTATTACAAATGTGTGTGTTTATGGTTGAAAATGTTCGAGATAAATAAATATCAAATCGAACTGAAGAAGTTATCCCCTTTCTAACAAGAGAGAAAAACGTAGCAACGTCATTGCTTATGTCCAGAGATTGCACCTTTGATAACTAAAGTAATGACACTTGACTTACCTGTTATATTATGTTTTGCCTTTTTTTTCCGCCTCCTTTTTCCTCCGATTTTCTCCCATCCCAATGCTAGTCGTTATGCCAATTCCCAATCCCCTTCCTGGTCGCGTGAATATTTTAGGCAACCAACTTGTGTTTAGCGTTTCTCTGATTGGCCACTATGCCCATGTGACCGCGGCAGCGCGAGAGAGCTGCAGCACGGAAATAGGCTGTCTATTGCCTCGCGCTGCAGTGCGGAAATAGGCTGTCTATTGCCATTCTCTAAGACAAACTCTAACCTTAACCAGCTCCTTAACAGCGCCTAAACTTAACCCTTCTAACCTTAACCAACTCCGAAACTATGCCTAACCTTAACCTTAACCTTAACCAACTCCAAAACAATGCCTAACCTTAACCTTAACCATAACCAACTCCGAAAGAATATTGCCATTCTCTAAGACAAACTCTAACCTTAACCAGCTCCTTAACAGCGCCTAAACTTAACCCTTCTAACCTTAACCAACTCCGAAACAATGCCTAACCTTAACCTTAACCAACTCCGAAACAATGCTTAAAGTTAACATGCCTAAACTTAACCGGCGAAAGAATGCACGTTAAAAAAAAATAATAATAATAAATTGAAGGGAATCGAACTTGTCACCAACGGACCACAGGATCCACAGCAAGGCAGCACTACCAGTTGAGCTAGTTGTCGATGTTAAAAAAGGGGGGATTACTGCTACATAATGCTGCCGCGACAGAGCTCTGCTGCTGCCGCGTCGCCGCGGGGGCGTGGCTAGACGCAAGTTGGGCGTGGCTAGACACAAGTTGGTTGCCTTTAATATTTAGGCTTCCTGGTCGCTTACCCCCCACAGTCGGTCTGGGAGAGTGGAGGCTATCACGTGCTTCCTCCGACACACGTCTAGCCAATCAACCGCTTCTTTTCACCTGGCAGCGCGGACTCTCACTGAGAGCGTGTAACGTGTGGAAGGATCACACTACCGCCCTTAGATCCTATCCGCGCTTAGCAGGCGCCCCGACCGAACTGTAGGAGTCGCTGTTTACAACGACCCGGACCCACCCCGCCAACTTCTCCCACCCTCTAATACTGCCAATTGTATTAGTGTGAACGGCCAGCCAAGCTGGTGACAACCCCGGAGCTGTGAGCTGGATTCGAGCGTCTCCGGGGTTGGTGACGAACGCAATCTCCGCTACGCCACCTGACCGCCCCTATGTTTTGCCTTTTTAAACATGTCCCTTATCGCGCTGTCCTCCTGGTCGTTGGGTCATTACGGTGTTGATGACCGGTATAGCCACCGACAGCTGTCGCGAGACGTGCACTGAGAGTATGGCCACCGCAGGAGTTTTGATGAACCATTCTGATATTTCCGCGGGTCTTGTGCAGTGGTCACGTGCCACTGTCAACCATGCGACCGACTCGAGACGCGCACCGTTTGACAATGATATGCGCAGCTCATGAGTCGTGACTCGTGACTGAGGAGAGGATGGCCCGCAGGCCGCAGGAATTTCTATAAACATTCTGATACTTTGATTAGTTAACTATTCCATTAGTTAACTATGTATTGATAGATAACTTATTACATATTAATATGATATTGTAAGGGGGCAGGACCAGATAAGCTTTGCTTCTTTCTGTCCCTTCTCGAACAAAACCATTTGTCTTGAGCTATGTTGATTATTCCCTCCATAGGAAGATATATTTAAATGTATTTTATTTCATTTTTATTTATTTTTTGTTATTACAAATGTGTGTGTTTATGGTTGAAAATGTTCGAGATAAATAAAGATCAAATCAAATCTAACTGACGAAGTTATCCCTCTTCTAACAAGAGAGAAAAACTTTAGCTTTAAACTATAACGTCATGGCTTATGTCCAGAGATTCCACCTTTGATAACTAAAGTAATGACACTTGACTTACCTGTTATATTATGTTTAACATGTCCCTTATCGCGCTGTCCTCTGGCTGCGCTAAGCCACGACAACTGTCACGAGATGCGCACTGAGAGCTGGCATGTATATCAATGACAATAGGTTCACTATGGCATGTCTATATATTGTTAACAGGTGCCAGAGAGCTGATTACCAGCGAACCTGTGTAATATCACCCTCTTGTGGTGAAAAGCTATAACTTCATACTGAATATGCATTTCAATGAATTAACTTAGTTAAAATACTTGTCCAAAACTGCCCTATTGTGAGGTTAGCTGCGGACAGAGATAGACAGGTGTAACACTTCCCCCGGTCCTGTGGGACCAGCCGGCAACCCTCCGCCCGGTTCGGTTGGTCCAGGACCCAGACATTTACAACCCCCCATCAATAACCCTCATAACATAACATTGCCAACCGGTGGGCTGATGCAGATCTGGCATCAGCTCACACACCAGCTTATTATTATTTACTGCCAGTTATGTTTATTATGTTTATTGTCTGTGTTGTCGTTGTTGTCTCCACTTTGTTAGACTTGTGTTCCCCTGTTTGTGTTTTGTAAATATGTTTTAGTCTGGTTGTTTAATTGTTATTGTTTTCCCAGTGTGCTCTGTGTTCTGTTGTTTATGTCTACCACACCTGTGTCCTGTTTGTAATTACCCTCTGTGTCTATCAGTGTCTGTATATTAGGTGTTGTGGGCCAGCAGTCCCTTGCGGGTTCATTGTTAAATGTTACCTATGTTTGTCAGTTGTGTATTGTTCCTGTCTTGTAAAGTAAACTGTTATCGTCACCACGTCGACTCCTGTCTCATCTATATTCACTCTGCCACCTGGGTTCACCATGAAGAAGAAGCATAATCATAACAGACAGGTGGACAGAACCGACCTGATGGAGATAATTATTATATTATATATAGTCTAGAGCAGGGGTGGGCAATTAACTTTTACAAGGGGCCACATGAGAAACCTGAACTGTGTTGGAGGGCCGAACCAATGATAACTTGAACTTAATTCTGCTCAATATTCATTATCTCCCATTGTAAAAATGTACCGCGTCTAGAGGCACTAAACCAACATGCATCTCTATGTGGGAGAATGGTATCCAACAAACAGTAAAGTAGCAACGGAGAAATGACTGCGCGCACCACAGTTTGGGAACCACTGATCTAATATATGCATTTGTGCCTATATCTCACGTTCTGGGAAATACTGCAGAAAACGATAAAAACATATTTATACTCTAGACGGTATTTTCGTATGAATGTGTGAATGAAAAAGTAAAACGTTCCTACATCCTGAACGATAGATAATCAATGTTGAATGGGCCATAGTAATGTCAATTTAGCAATACAATTTAAAAAGTTATAGCCCTGCAAAGAAGGTGAACATCTCCATAGACTTAAAGTGGTGGCAGAGATCAAACATTGATGGATATAAGCGTGGCAGAGATTGTGTTAAGCAAGGGCTCTGAAAGTGTTAAGAAACCTACCTGAGCTATTCACCTGTATGGTTTACCTTGATAAGGGTGGTGGCTTGGGTGGGAGAGGAGGACCGGGAAAGCAAACAGTTTTTCTACTGCATTATGAGATGATTATTAGAGTTTTGTTTGTTATGCAGATCAGAAATAAATGATGGATTCATTGTATACAGCCAAACGGATGGATCAAACTCTTTATTATGTGAACGTAGACTAGTCTATTCCCGAAGTGGAAAGTAAGAAATCCAAAATTGTTTGTAAATTGCCACTATACACTCCTTGTCCATAACCTAATCTTAACACTCCTTGTCCATAACCTAATCGGTAACACTGTATAATAACACTCAGTTATAAGACCTTTATAAGGTATTTGTAGATAATGAACTAATCATGAACAAATCATTTATATACATTCATAAATTATTAAATAATTTATAACTATTTGTATAACATTTACAAATTAGTTCTACATTATTTATAACTCATTATCAACATTGTTTGTACTTGTTCATCATTAAATAATGTTGTGGTTAGCGTTAGAATGGAGTAGGTCGCATGTGACACAGCTGCTCACCCGTTATTTTTTTTTTCGTTTTAAAAACATATTTTTAAACCATTAATGCGTTTAAAACTTGACGCATATATCAACTGAGACTATCAACTAACTATATTGACCAAAAGAATCGAGATGCCAAACACAAGGAAAGACACAGCGAGACCAAAACCAGTCGAAGATGTCCCGCCGCAGGACCCAGGATTTGTACAGCGGACAGCAGGAAATATAGACTTGACAGAGGCCGCTTCAAGTTCAACCCCATCAAACACCTCCGCAGATACCGAACATATCATCCGGAAAATGGAGGAAATGGGGAAGACAATAATGAAGGAAATGATCCTCCAATCACAACTGTCGGAGAAGATAATAACTCAAAAAGTAGATGCTATTAAAGAATCTATTGAAGGCAAAATTGATGCGCTGAGAGCGGACGCCAACGCACAGAATAAACGCACCGAGGCTCTGGAGAAAGTAATGGAAGCCCACGAAATCAATTTCACTCGCATCTACAATGAAGTAGAGGTTAACAAAGTTAACCTAACTGCTGAGATGAAGGGGAACTACAATGAAATCAAGACGGAGCTCAGCGAAATAACGTTGGAGCTTACGCGAATCAATAAAGAACAGAAAGCCAAAATATTCGAGATGGAATATCAAAAACGCAAGCTGAATATTCGTATTGTCGGTCTGGACGAATCAGTGAGATGTGCAAACCCTGAAGAGTTTGCCACAGAATTACAGAAAATCTTGGGAACAGGGATCCTTCCTAAAATACCGGAGGTGGATCAGTGCTTCAGATTGGGACCCCGCTCCAGTGACAATAACGCTAAGCCCAGAGTGATATTGGTTATCCTGCGCCAAGTCAGAATAAAAGAAATGATTATTCGTGAAACTCGCAGGATGAAAGGCAATCTGAAATACATGGAGGTACCAATACACTGCTTTGAAGATTATTGTCATGATGTAGTGGAACTGCGTGCCAAGTTCAAGACGGTGATGTCTCAACTATACCTGGGGAAATACAGACCCCTACTAATATACCCTGCAATACTTCGCATTGTCGACAAACAAGGAGCAAGGGTTCTCCTCAACTCGCCTGAAGATGCAGCCAAATTCCTGTCTGAACAACACGCAGAATAGTGTATAAATGGCCTTTTAAATCTCAGTTATGCAAGGTCACCATATAGTACAATCTTTAATAACCGAGGATTTGGGACAGAGAGACCTACGTGCTCAGAGTTTTTGAATGCTTTCCCCGACGGGTTTATATTATTGCGGACATATTGGATTCAAGATTGGAACACTCCAGAACATACTGGAACATTCAGACAATGTAAAAATGACATATTGGAATAATCTAGAACATCGAAGCATTCTTTGATATATGGAGCATTCTGGAATATCAGCAATACGTGGTCATTCACTCTACCAGAAGCCCCTCGGGGGAATAATCAACAGCTATCTAGATGCAGAACCACAGAGCCATCATAGCCGGCCGGCTGAAAGATCACTCTACACAACGATCATCGCCCACCCCGGCAGAGGAAATGCTGCATATACGTATTTAAAAACTGTTTTTTATTAATGGGAAATAATTTCACTACTTCTCCAATTTATACTTTAGATGTTTAAGCATAGCAATGCTCTTTTAAGATCTAAGTTAATGTTCTCTTCCTTTTACTTGTTTTTTTTTCTTTTTCATCCGCTCTCTCTGATTTATTGAGGCTCTCTCTTTAGTTCAATACCTTCATATTATTCATGGGTTACTATAAATTACACAAGTTCATATAAAATGTAAGTGATTAGGGCATGACAATTGAAGCTTATTTTTGGTCTTTATTTTTAGTTTATCTCATTTAAATTTTTATTTATTTATTTTTTACGGGTAAGTGGCCAAGCCACAGTCGACATTCTACTTATGGTAGAATTTAGAGTGTTAGATCCTATGGTATACATAGGAATGTTAAGGATAATTGGATCATTCTGGGATATCCGGTGGTGCAAGGGAGGGAGTCATACGCAAAGGTTGTGTTCATGGAACACAATCCTGTACGACTCTCGGTGGGAGGGAAGGGTAGGGGATTTTTATTTGTATATATGTATGTTTTTAAGCTCGGCTCTCAACGGGACCTCACTAGTGGGATGTATATCTATTATTGCCTCGCACTCTAGAAGCATTACCAAAAATTACAATGCAACATGTATAGACTATGGCTAGTTTGAATATAATGATATGGAACACCGGGGGAATAAATAACCAACTCAAACGCAAAAGCGTGCTCACACTGATGAAAAAAGAACATGTGGACATTGCTCTGCTAAGCGAAACACACATTCTAGGGAAAGACATAGATAAATTAGCGGACAACATATACCATAATATCAGTCACTCCTCTATTGGTACGAGAACTCGGGGTGTAGCAATAGTCGTTAAACGTAAGTTGAATATTGTACTAAAGGGAGTATGGTCTGATGTAGAAGGTCGGATAACTATAGCTAAGATTGAACATAAGAACAGGAAAATAGCGTTGATAGCGGTATACGCCCCAAATTTGTACGAAGAAGATTTCTTCACTACACTAACCAATGCAATGTTAGACATTCCCGATTACTCATTTATAATAGGAGTGGATTTTAATGCCATCTGGAACCCAAGGATGGACAAATCTTACCTCGCCTTTTCCAGCGAACAAAAGAATTCATCGAAGGCATTAAAGGATTGGTCAAAGATTACAGGTGTAAATGACTTATGGCGGTTACTTAATCCCACGACCCGAAAGTACTCTTGTCGATCTGCGAGACATAATACACTATCCAGAATAGATTATGTCTTTGCATCACAGAGACTATTTGATAATTATGAAGTGGAAATGATACCCAACGCACAGATCCCATCAGATCACTGTTATTTACTCCTTAAAGGTACATTTGGTATACTATCCTCCCGAGCCCCAAGATGGCGATTTAACTCGTTGCTGCTTAACAACAAGGAATTCATTACACAACTCAAAGAAGCTCTTATAGTATTCCAACGGGAGAATGCAAACTCGGTGCAAGACCCCAGAATAATATGGATGTCGGTAAAGGGAATGATCAAAGACTTCATGGATAGCTTTTCCTCCAAAATGCGCAAGAATCAAAGCACAAAACTGGATGAGCTGGAAACGCTTTACTCAACGTTATTTAATTCTCTGAAATACAACAACTCAACTCGACTAGAAAATCAAGTTAACGTACTAAAAATAGAGATCAATGCCATATACAGACAACAATCGGAAATACAAATACGCAGCACAAGACAACAGCAGTACTCCCATGGTTCCAAACCCAGCCACCTATTAGCCATGCGATTAAGAATTAATGCAACATTTGCAGATATAACTACCATTAGAGCACAACAAGTACTTGTAACAGATCCTGTAAAAATAAACGATACATTCAAAGTATTCTACTCCGACTTATATAAATCAGAAATGACCTTCGATCAAAACAAAATGGACACATTTCTTAATCAAATTATTCTCCCTAAACTTTCAGAGGATGACGCTAAACAGTTAGAAATACCGATCACACTAGAGGAACTCAAGAAGGCCATAACCGCAATGAAAAGTGGTAAGGCTCCTGGAAGAGACGGTTTCCCATCAGAAATGTACCTTTCTTGTTGGGACATAATTGGCCCCTTATTACTAAATATGATCTTATACTCAGTCAAGGAGGGGAACTTCCATAAAAATGACAATATTGCACTCATAACAGTCCTCCTTAAAAAAGACAAAGACCCCAACGAGTGCGGTAGTTATAGACCTTTAAGCCTCCTCGGAACAGATATCAAACTGTACTCTAAGGTATTAGCCATCAGATTACAAAAGCATATGACGTCTTTAGTTCACCCGGACCAAACTGGCTTCATAGGAGGCCGCCTGATCACTGAGAACATAAGACGTATACTGCACGTACTTGATGCCGACAAGGAGGACACCATACCTAAGGCGATGCTGTCCCTGGATGCTATGAAGGCCTTTGACAGGCTGGAATGGTCGTATCTGTGGGCAGTGCTAGAAAGGATGGGGTTAGGAAAAGGATTCATCGATATTATTATTATTATTCATCGAAAGTATTATACAAAGACCCATCGGCCATGATTACAACAGGCACAATCATCTCTGAAATATTTCCGGTATCACGCTCTGCCAGACAGGGTTGTCCTCTTAGTCCCGGACTGTTCAATCTATCATTAGAGCCTTTAGCACAATATATAAGACAATCCCAATCCATAGAACCTATCGTAATCAAGGGCACACAACAAAAAATTTGTTTATATGCGGACGATGTAATATTGTTCATGAAAAACCCCAACACCACATTGCCTCATCTGCTCAAGTTGATTGAGGACTTTGGTGATTTATCGGGATTTAAGATAAATTGGCCGAAGTCGGCTTTCCTTCCACTTAACACCCCTGCAAAAAAAGATACAACCCTCCCAGGACAGATACCGATGGTAAAACATTTCAGATGCTTGGGAGTGGAAATATTCCCTACCATAAGACAAACGGTGAAGCACAACTACACAAAAATCCAAAACAAAATCAAAGACGACCTTGATAGATGGGCAAAACTTAAAAACACAGTACAAGCACGGATATCAATAGTTAAGATGGATGTACTACCTAAAATCAACTTCTTCTGTTCAATGCTACCGTTACCCCCTCCAGAGGGTTACTGGAAAAGATTACACTCCTCCACATACAAATTTATTTGGAATAACAAACCACCACGTATAAAAAGATCCACCGCACAGAGAAATAAAGCAGATGGTGGCATGGCATTTCCAGATTTTTTCCTATATTTTAAGGCGTACTCATTAAGTCCATTGACAACATGGTTTGACTCCCAAGCATTAGCATCTTGGAGAAAATAGAAGAAAACATAGTAGCCCCACATAGACTGAAGGACATAGCATACACTAAACTACCAATCAAGCACTGTGAACGAAAATTTGGCCCCATAATTACTCATGCGATCCGGATTTGGCGTGAATCACAAAAAAAAAACCCTAACCCACAAAAATGGCACAATCATACTCCCTTATTCAATAACAATGCTCTCTTAATTGGAAAACGACCTATAAGATTCCCTATATGGGAAGAGCAAGGCATACACTCATTAGGGGATGTTTTTAACAAACAGGGTTTTTGTAGTGATAAAGAAATACGCAAAAAATTTAATCTCACCAAGTCCACATGGCTTTTTCACAAACAGTTAGAGCTATGTTTGAAGTCTCACGGTGTTCCATTAGACAGACCAATTGAACACCACAGATACCACAAATTCTTCTACGCAAGAGAGACATCGAGAGGTTTTGTTTCAGAATTTTATCATCAATTACTAACGTCCTCGTATGAAACCCTCCAACTTGACTCTGTCTGGAGGAGGGATATACCAGACCTGGAAAATGACTTTGATTGGCAAGGAGCCTGGGCAAATGTCCGACTTACATCAAGGAACCCGGATCATCAACAAATCAATCTTAACTATATTCACAGGACATACTTGACTCCTATAAGACTGTGCCGAATGGGGCTCAAACAAGATTCCAAATGCACCCAATGTACAAATGGGGACGAAGGGACATTTATGCACATGTATTGGGACTGCTCACCAGTTAAGGCATTCTGGAAAGATGTGACCCAACAAATATCAAAACTCGTATCTTGGAATATACCTGTACACCCCTCGGTATTGCTGTTGAATGATGTTTTTGAGTTTGCAGTGAATCCACAGCTAAAGAGATTGGTTTTATCGGGTATCACAGTAGCCAAAAAGCTGATCGCATCACGCTGGTTTCAACCGGAAAAAATGTGCCGTAAAGTTTGGTTTCTTACATATCTCGATGTAATTTACCATGAAATATCTACAGCAAGAATTCTGGGTCTCAATGAATCCAAAATGTCAATGTGGTTAGAAGTGGTGGAGAGAATAAAAGCTAGCTTATAATGGTAGTGTCTGGTTAGGTGCAAGGGATAGTGGAGGTACTTCTCAAGGTGGGGTCCGGGAGGGGGGGGTTCGAGCTGAGCATATGTGTGTAGGTTTTTTTTTAGATAACAGGTATTATGGGTATATCTTATATAAGACAACTAACTAAAAGGTGATCTCATTGGATGTGCCCTGACAATTAATGCTTGTATATCTTATCGTGTGTTGTCATGTTTGTTTATATGTTTATTTAAAAAATAATAAAAAAATAAAATACAAATAATGTTGTGGTTCTCAACTGGTCATGATTTATTTAAAAAATATATATATATTTGCAGTAATACACTTTCAAAATCTTTCATGTGTAGTGGGTGCTATGGACATAATTCACCATTAGATTGTTTTGATGTATTGATGGGGCACTGTCACTTTAATGAGGTTGGTTTTGGGGGTTGGGCTTAGAGAAGACGCGCTGGTGGAATGTCATTCATAAAATGTTTTGGTGACGAGGAGCTGTCAGAGTTTAGCACGGCATAGATCTGACAGCTGTCACTTGTGCTAAGAAGATAATAAATGACACACTACTTGGTGTTGTCGCAAGATAGAAATTGTGCGTCTCTCCTTTCCGACGATTTCTACATTGGTGACCCTGTTATACGTTTTGAAGACGCTTCCGCGGCAACATGTCTACGAACGCAGTTTCACTGAAATTACCTGAGTTCTGGGAGTCGTCAGCCTCGGCATGGTTTGCGCAAACGGAGGCACAGTTCGAGCTGCGTGAGATTACCTCGGATACCACAAGATATTATTATGTGGTGTCAGCCCTGGGAAGTTCGACAGCCAGCAGAGTGGTGAGCCTCCTAAAGAACCCTCCGGCTCGAGATAAATATCTCACGATCAAGTCTCATCTGTTAAAGACATTCGAACTTTCCGATACCGAGCGGGCCAGCCGGTTGTTTTCTTTGCAAGGGCTCGGTGATAGCAAGCCATCGGAGCTCATGGATAGGATGCTGGATTTATTGGGAGAGCACAAGCCTGATTTCCTTTTCATGCAACTTTTCCTGCGTCAGCTGCCTTCTCCGGTTCGGGCCGCTCTGGCCAACACCACTATAGACGATTGCCGCGCTCTGGCCGAGGAGGCTGATTTTTTGGCTGGTCAACAGCACTGTGCAGCGGCAGTTTTCCCAACCCAAGCCTTTGTTTCACCGCCGGGAGACTGGAATATCGCCGCCGCAGCGACAGCCCCTCGCCAGCAGCGTGACGCGGGGCTGTGTTATTATCATGCACGGTTTGGACCTAAAGCCAAGCAGTGCCGCCCGCCGTGCAGCTTCAGTGGGCCGGGAAATGCCCGGGCCGGCGCTCGTTAGTGGCCATGAGCGTCGGTCAGGCTGGCAGGCTACTGTTTGTCCAGGACACCATCTCCGGGCGGCGTTTCATGTGCGACACGGGCGCGCAGAAGAGCATCTTGCCGGCTTCTAGAGTGGACATCCTATCCGGCGGACATGGACCCCCCATGGAGGCCGCCAACGGCACCCCCATCCGCACATACGGCACCAGGTATGTCGAAATGTGTTTTAGTGGCCAGCGGTTTGGCTGGGACTTTATCACAGCTAATGTAGCCGTCCCTCTTCTAGGCGCTGATTTTTTGTGTGATTATGGACTGTTAGTGGATGTTAAAAATTGCCGCTTAATTGATGCCATTACGTTCTGCTCTTATGCTGGTGCGCTTGGGGGTGCAGACTCCATCAGACTCTCTAGCATGCTCTCCGCCGCAGATGAGTTTCAACACCTTCTCGCCGAGTTCCCGGGCCTCACGCGGCCCACGTTCTCATCATCTACAGCCAAGCATGGAGTGGAACATCATATCGCCACGACCGGCCCTCCAGTCTATGCCCGGGCTCGGCGCCTAGACCCGGTCAAGCTCAGCATTGCCAAGGCAGAGTTCGAGAACATGGAACGCCTCGGCATTGTCCGTCGCTCCGACAGCCCATGGGCCTCCCCCCTCCACATTGTCCCCAAGCCGGGAGGCGGGTGGCGCCCGTGTGGGGATTACCGCCGGCTCAACGATGCTACGACGCCGGACCGGTACCCAGTCCCGCACATTCAGGACTTTTCTGCCCGCCTTTCAGGGAAATTAATGTTTTCCAAGGTGGAACTTGTGCGTGGGTATCATCAGGTGCCCGTCCAACCGCTGGATGTCCCCAAAACAGCAGTCATAACTCCATTTGGACTATTTGAGTTTCTGCGCATGCCATTCGGCCTCAAACACGCTGCACAGACGTTCCAGCGCCTTATGGACTCTGTGCTACGAGACTTGGATTTTATTTTTGTATACTTGGATGATATCCTCATAGCCAGCGCCTCTAAGGCTGAGCACATGTCCCACCTCAGGATGCTTTTTGAGCGGCTAAATGAGCATGGACTGATAATCAACCCGGCCAAATGCCAGTTTGGGCGGTCGACCATTGACTTCCTGGGGCACAGAGTCACTAAAGAGGGAGCGGTCCCTCTTCCCATGAAGGTGGAAGCGGTGATGAATTTTCCCCGGCCGCCCACGGTTAGGTCACTGCAGGAGTTTCTCGGAATCATCAACTTTTATCACCGCTTTATTCCCCAGGCGGCTCGGATTATGCGGCCGTTGTATGAGGCCCTTAGGGGTAAAGCGCCAAAACATGCGGT
The DNA here is from genome assembly GCF_963971535.1 of Notolepis coatsorum. Classification (NCBI taxonomy): domain Eukaryota; kingdom Metazoa; phylum Chordata; class Actinopteri; order Aulopiformes; family Paralepididae; genus Notolepis; species Notolepis coatsorum. The sequence continues at coordinate 19,858,397 of NC_140170.1, read as the reverse complement.
CGACTGGTCTGCAGAGAGAGACAAATCTTTTCTGGATGCCAAGGCTGCCCTAGCCAACGCCACCATGCTGGCACATCCTTCCTTTAAGGCCCCAATCTCCATCACCACCGACGCCTCAGATTTTGCCGTGGGCGCAGTGTTTGAACAGTGGGTAGGCGGGGCTTGCCAGCCGCTCGCTTTTTTCAGCCGCCAGTTAAGCCCCAGCGAGCGGAGGTATAGCACCTTCGATCGGGAGCTCCTCGGCCTCTACCTTGCCATCCGCCATTTTCGTTTCCTGCTGGAGGCCCGTCAGTTCACGGCCTTCGTGGATCACAAGCCGCTGACGTTCGCCATGGCCAAGGTGTCTGAGCCATGGTCCGTCTATGTCATAAATGTATAGATGTACTGTAGCAGTACTGTCTATCTGTATGTCATGTATGTCATATATGTTATGATGAATTGAAAATGGGGGACCCTGATGTAAACAAGACGAAAGTCTTTCTCTGGTCTGCATCCCCTTAACAATTGTATGTATTGAGCTGTACTGTACTGTACCCATTCTGCAATCTGTTAATAAACTTTTCAATCAATCAATCAATCAAACAGCGACAGCTCTCATATGTCTCAGAGTTCACTACTGACATTCAACATGTGGCAGGTAAAGCAAACCTTGTCGCAGACTGCCTCTCCCGGGCTGTAGTGGGCGCCATCCACTTGGGGCTGGATTACACCGGTATGGCGGCGGACCAGGCTACCGACCCTGAAGTGCAAGAATTCAGGTCAGCCACCTCAAGCGGCCCCCAAGGAAGACCTTCAGACCTCCTCGGCTGAGCTGGTTTATGGTCAGCCTCTGCGGGTGCCAGGGGATTTCATCCCTAACATTACTGCCCCCTGGTGTGCAGCCCAGCAGCGGACAGCACTTCTGGAGAAGGCTAAGGTATTCACGCCGGTCCCCACCTCACAGCACGGCCTTCCCCGGTCGCACGTCCCTACAAGTCTGCAGTCAGCGGAATATGTTTTCATCCGTCACGATGCCCACCGGGACCCTTTGAAACCTCCATACGACGGTCCGTTCCGTGTCCAGGAGGCTGGAGACAAGTACTTTGTGGTGGACATGGGCGGGAAGCTGGAACACATTTCCATAGACCGCCTTAAACCGGCTCATGTGGACTTGGGCAAACGTGTTGGACTGGCCCAGCCCCCACGGCGGGGACGACCCGCTACCTTGCCCAGTCTTCCGAGTAAGGCCCACGAGACCCCCTCGCCACCTATCCTGTGCCCGAGTGGCCGTAGGGCCCTTAAGGTTTTCCCTACAGCGGTGCCGGCCGCTACAGGGGTCAGGCGGAGCCGTTATGGCAGGGTTCTCCGCCCTCCTGTTCATTGACTTCTTTTGTTATGATGAATTCTGGGGGGACGTATGTAGTGGGTGCTATGGACATAATTCACCATTAGATTGTTTTGATGTATTGATGGGGCACTGTCACTTTAATGAGGTTGGTTTTGGGGGTTGGGCTTAGAGAAGACGCGCTGGTGGAATGTCATTCATAAAATGTTTTGGTGACGAGGAGCTGTCAGAGTTTAGCACGGCATAGATCTGACAGCTGTCACTTGTGCTAAGAAGATAATAAATGACACACTACTTGGTGTTGTCGCAAGATAGAAATTGTGCGTCTCTCCTTTCCGACGATTTCTACACATGCACTGTTAAAAACATGAAATAAACACAAAAAAAGTGCAACTAGGGCTAAAACACCAATGCAATACAATAATAATAAATAATATATCGCTGCTGGCGGGACAAAACCTTGTAACTCTTTTTTTATCAACTCAGTAGATCATCCTCCATGTGTGTGTGGTTTTACAAAGTCTACACAATGGGAAAGCATTAAACCAATCATATGTCTAAACCTCGTAACTCTATTCGCCCTCATCTGTGTTCATTTTTTTCATCTGCTGAAAAGTTGGGTTTTTGGAGTTACGAGGTTTTGTCCCGCCAGCAGTGATATGCTTCTTAGCCGATTTCTTAGCTTAACATAACAGACCTAAGTTTGGGGGAACTAATGGGATAACTGGGGTTGCAACAAAAGTGCAACTAGGGCTAAAACCCCAATGAAATAAAATAATAATAATAATAAATAATTATGCTTCTTAACAGACTTCTTAGCTTAACATAACAGACCTACAGTAAGTTTGGGGGAACTAATGGGATAACTGGGGTTGCAACAAAAGTGCAACTAGGGCTAAAACGCAATGAAATAATATATCCTTCTTAGCAGACTTCTTAGCTTAACATCCCAGGGAACTAATGGGATAACTGGGGATGTTGTTTGCTCCTGACAAGAGTCTCAAAGTCTGGGGTGATGGTAGACAAAGCAACTCTGAGGTCATGCTCAATGTCCAATCTGTTCCTCTGCGGTGTCTTCAGCTGGACCAGAGCTGAGAAGCCACTTTCACAAAGATAGGTAGTGCAAAAAAATAAAAATTTGTACTTTAATTTCTTTTTTTAATTTTACACACACATCCGCGACCCACTCAAAATGGCCCTGCGACCCACTTTTGGGTCACGACCCACCAGTTGAGACACTGGTTTAATGTGTAGTAACACATTTGTAGATGCTTTGAAAAATGGATATGAAAAAACTACTATACTGTACCTCCATTTATTTGTTCATGTTCAACAAATGATTTGTTAAGACATTCATAAAACATCTATAAATCATTTGCAGATGCTATTGTGGGCCCTAATCTGAAGTGAAGCCTATTCATCATTAACAAATGTCTAATACAGTTAATTTTTTGTTAACTTTTTTTATCACCTGTTACAAATGTTGTAGACAGCTTTCGGATACATGTGCATAACATATAGTGTAACGTGAGGGGGGGCACTAGGACCCAGGAGTACCCTGGCCAGGTATTGAAGAGTATCTAGAGGAAGTCTCACAGTACAAGCCCTGAAGTCCCGCCTCACACACAGTACAAGCCCCGAAGCCCCGCCCAGACGTATGGCGTTGCGGGCACTGCAGATATACCCTACTCCTCACGCGAGGTGAGACTTGACTTCGACGTGTGTTGCCGTCTGTTTGAATGGAAGCACGATACACTAGCAGAGCCAAGTTATTCGTGCTGCCCCACACTTTTAATAAGGTATGAGCAGGTTAAAGCAGGTAAATCTATTCCATCATTTCCGACCTACAAACAACTCTTATATGTTGTGTAGACGTACTTGATGTGGTGGGCGCTAACGTTACATTTGAATGATGTGTTTGTTTCTAATGTGTGCTCAGTATATTGCGGTATGTGATGATGACACGACACACAAGGGTAATAATTATTTGGATTTTCAGGCTGTATCGGCACCTATACAGCCTGAAAATACAAATAATTATTACCCTCGTGTTCATCACATACCGCAATATACTGAGCACACATTAGGAACAAACACATAATTCAAATGTAACGTTAGTGGCCACCACATCAAGTACGTCTACACAACATATAAGAGTTGTAGGTCGGAAATGATGGAATAGATTTACCAACAAAAAAGGTGTTTAACCTGCTCGTACCTTATTAAAAGCGTGGGGCAGCACGAATAACTTGGCTCTGCTGGTGTATCGTGCTTCCATTAAGATAAGATATTCCTTTATTAATCCCCTTGGGGAAATTCCAGTGACACACACATACAGCTCATCGTCTCATTAATAACAACATATCACAATCATTACATTTTTACAGTAACAACGGCACAACATAAATTCACACAGACATGTACATTTGTTGAGTGGCGCCGGGCGTACACGCGGGAGGGGGGATTGGGTAGGGATTGGGGGTGGGGGAAGCCGCTCGCCACTCTTATCTCCCAGAGGGCCTTCGACTCCACAGCTCTCTGGTTCGACCTTGGTCCAGGACTTTGTTTTGGCTGACTGTCTGGCACATTTATCCCAGCCACGTCACTTTAAATTTTATTTGAATAGAGTGAAATATAACTATTGATTTGAGTGGAGTGAGTTTTAACAACTCCGTCCAAATGACTGAATGCATTATTAGTCCAAGTGTCCAAGTGTCTTAATCAGTTCATTTTGGTAGGTCCTGTGCGCGGTAAACGGATCCAAAATCTTCTTATTGCAGTCCAAAAGCTTCGATAATCCAAAAATGACCGTCTTCAAGACGGCAACACACGTCGAAGTCGACTTCCTCTAGAGATACTCTTCAATACCTGGCCAGGGTACTCCTGGGTCCTAGAGCCCCCCCCCATGTTACACTATATGTCATGCACATGTATTTTATGTTAAAGGGGACATGTACTATAAATGTCATTTTTCAGTCTCTAGCATTGTATTATAGTAATAGGAGTTAGTATCAATGTGTTTTAGTGTCTAAATACCATATTGGCGGATTGCTCTGATTCAGCTCAGATAATTTCCTGCTCCAGTAAATTAGTCCATCCTGATTTGAAGGCCTGAGTCACGTCATTCAGGCTCTGGGTAGAAGACAGTGATGTGATTGGCTCTGTGGTTGTAGCTAATGCCCGCCCACAATCTACATAGATGATACACGCAGACTAGGCAGCGAGTGGAAAACCACTTCCTCATACTGCGAGGCAGTGAAACCCGACACCTCTGCATACACTGGAGAGAGAGAGGGAGAGAGAGAGAGAGGGAGACAGAGAGAGAGAGGGAGGGAGCACTTGGGGGGGGGGGGGGGAACTGCCGCGCCACACGGGAGAGGGGAGGAAGGGAGCCCCCCCCACAAGCTGTCACAGGGAGAAAAAAAACGAAAGGAAGAGACGGCCTGTCTTTTTTCTCTCTCTCTCTCTCTCTCTCTCTCTCTCTCTCTCTCTCTCTCTCTCTCTCTCTCTCTCTCTCTATCTCTCTCTCTCGCACCCCCCCCTCTCTCTCTCTCTATCTCTCTCTGTCTACCAGTCGCAGACTGTGTGGACTGACTGTCACTCAAAGTGCTTATGGGCGGAGCCAGGCCATAACAGCCTGAAATCTTGAAGCTGGAAAATGATGGTTTTGAGTACTTGATTAGAAATATAAAACAATGAATTTTTTGGAAAAAAACCTTACAGATGTCTTCAATAGACTAACATGAATTGTGTAAAGTTGCCCAAATAGTGCTAGGAATAGCAGTACATGTCCCCTTTAATAAAATTGCATTTAGCTATTGCATGCACTCATCTGTGTTTCACTACACACTTGAGTGCATGCTTACCAACTGTTAGTCTGCAACACTACTATCACCGACATCTAAGAAGGGAGATCCCCCCTTGAATGGCCCTTCTAAGGTTTCTCTCCTCCACACTGCCTGTGGAGCATTTTTCCCTATTGTTAGGTTTTAGTGAGTTTTTCCTTACCTTCGCGTGGGGTATGTCTGGGAGTGCTTGCATTCTTTAATTTATTTGCATTTATTTTAAATTTGTTGGACCTTATGGTGTTCTTGTTCTGTTCTTGACTTATTGTTATGTTTTCTTCTTGACTTGTTTAAAGAAGACTTGTACGGCCCATGGGGACATTAACGTGTGTTGTCGGGCCTTATAAATAAATTTGATTTGATTTGATCTATAGTCCTAATTCTGTCGCTGTTTGATGTCACAAAGAAGGGTGTATCAGAAAGCTGTCTACAACATTTGTAACAGGTGATGAAAAAGTAAACAAATAATTAACTATTAGACATTTGTTAATGATGAATAGGCTTCACTTCAGATTAGAGCACACAATAGCATCTGCAAATGATTTATAGATGTTTTATAAATGTCTTAACAAATCATTTGTTGAACATGAACAAATAAATGGAGATACAGTATAGTCGTTTTTTCATATCCATTTTTCAAAGCATCTACAAATGTGTTACTACACATTAAACAACATTATTTAATGATGAACAAATCAAGTAGAAACAATGTTGATAATGAGTTATAAATAATGTAGAACTAATTTGTAAATGTTATACAAATATAGTTATAAATGATTTAATAATAATTTACGAATGTATATAAATAGTTTGTCCATGATTAGTTAATTATCTACAAATACCTTATAAAGGTCTTATAACTGAGTGTTATTATAAAGTGTTACCACCTAATCTTAACACTCCTTGTCCATAGCCTAACCTTGTCCATAACCTAACCTTAACACTCCTTGTCCATAACATAACATTGTCCATAGCCTAACCTTAACACTCCTTGTCCATAGCCTAACCTTAACACTCCTTGTCCATAACCTAACCTTGTCCATAACCTAACCTTAACACTCCTTGTCCATAACCTAACCTTGTCCATAGCCTAACCTTAACACTCCTTGTCCATGGCCTAACATTGTCCATAACCTAACTATAACACTCCTTGTCCATAGCCTAACCATAACCTAACCTTGTCCATAGCCTAACCTTAAAGGTGACATGCATTATAAATGTCTTTTTTCAGTGTCTAGCATTGTATTATAGTAATAGGAGTTAGTATCAATGTGTCTGTGTCTCTAAATACCATATTGGCGGATTGCCGTCATTCATTTCCTGCTCCATTTTAATCAGGTCTTTCTGATTTGAGTCGCATGGTGACGTCACATGGCGAGGATGGAGCGGATAGTGATCCGATTGGTTCTGTGGTTGTAGCGCACCAAACGGGGTTTGACAGAGCGAGAGAGAGAGGGATAATCAGATAGACCCTCGCGACAGAGCACACACGCGTGTCTCTCGGTCTGTCTCTCTCTCTCCCCCTCTCTATCTCTCTCTCTGGATTCGGGAGCATAACTAATGCCCCGTCTATAGCTGTAGCGCGCGGCACAGTGGAAGACTTCCTCAAACGGGAGAGGGAGAGAGAGAAAGAGAAGGGGACCTGCGTATCTCGCACGCAGCTGTGTTTACACAGTGCTCTCTCTCTCTCTCTCTCTCTCTCTCTCTCTCTCTCTCTCTCTCTCTCTGTCTGCCACTCGCAGACTGTGTGGATGACTGTCACTGAAAGTGCTTATGGGCGGAGCCCAGCCAATAACAGGCTGACATCTTGAGGCTGGAAAATGATGCTTTTGAGTACTCTATTAGAAATATAAAACAATGATTTTTTTTAAATAAACCTTACAGATGTCTTCCATAGACTCACAGGAATTGTGTAAAGTTGCCCGAATAGTGCTAGGAATAGCAATGCATGTCCCCTTTAACACTTTAACACTTGTTCATAGCCTAACCATAACCTAACCGTAACACTCCTTGTCTATAGCCTAACCTTAACCTAACCGTGTCCATAGCCTAACCTTAACACACCTTGTCCATAGCCTAACCTTGTCCATAGCCTAACCTTAACACTCCTAGTCCTAACCTAACAAGGAAAACGTCAAAATAGAACCTACAAAAATTATAACATGTTGACTAGGAGATCTGTGGCCACCACCAGCGTCCATCAGCAAGGTCCTCTGTGTCTCCAGTTACAATGTCCACTCTTCAGTTGTGTGATGGCTGAGATGTGTGTCCTGCATGGTGTTTACCGTTCTTCTACTGAATACAGAGAAACACTACAAGACAAGTCCCATCCATAGGTCCCGTCACATGTTTGAGTTGTGTTGAAAATGGAATCCAATAATGAGTGCTACAGTGACACCTAGTGGAGTGGAGATGTTATAGCAAGACTTGTTGGTTTACACTGTAAATGTACAGTGGTTCTCTAGTCTCAGCATGTCAAGAACCACCATATTGGTGCATAGTGATGCAATTCTATCCCAGGGACCATCTGAGAAGACTGTAGTTAGATGTGATTCTGTGCAGAATGAGTCCATAACCGTCTGTACTGTAGGGCAGATAACAGCGTGAGTGAATCCTATACGATCTTAATTGTCATTCATTGGGATTCATTTCTAGTGAATTAAATTATAGTGAAATTAAACTATTTTGTTGGGCACCCCCTGGAACCCTTTTGAGAAGCTGTAAAACAGACAAACAAGCAACACTCAATACTGACACCAGCCAGGTCTGTTACAACCCCTGAATACTGACACCAGCGAGGTCTGTTACGACCCCTGAATACTGACATCAGCGAGGTCTGTTACGACCCCTGAATACTGACACCAGCCAGGTCTGTTACGACCCCTGAATACTGACACCAGCCAGGTCTGTTACGACCCCTGAATACTGACACCAGCCAGGTCTGTTACGACCCCTGAATACTGACACCAGCGAGGTCTGTTACGACCCCTGAATACTGACACCAGCCAGGTCTGTTACGACCCCTGAATACTGACACCAGCCAGGTCTGTTACGACCCCTGAATACTGACACCAGCCAGGTCTGTTACGACCCCTGAATACTGACACCAGCGAGGTCTGTTACGACTCCTGAATACTGACACCAGCCAGGTCTGTTACGACCCCTGAATACTGACACCAGCGAGGTCTGTTACGACCCCTGAATACTGACACCAGCCAGGTCTGTTACGACCCCTGAATACTGACACCAGCCAGGTCTGTTACGACCCCTGAATACTGACACCAGCCAGGTCTGTTACGACCCCTGAATACTGACACCAGCCAGGTCTGTTACGACCCCTGAATACTGACACCAGCCAGGTCTGTTACGACCCCTGAATACTGACACCAGCGAGGACTTGGTCTGTTATGACCCCTGAATACTGACACCAGCCAGGTCTGTTACGACCCCTGAATACTGACACCAGCCAGGATGTGGTTGTTATGACCCCTGAATACTGACACCAGCCAGGTCTGTTACGACCCCTGAATACTGACACCAGCCAGGATGTGGTTGTTACAACCCCTGAATACTGACACCAGCCAGGTCTGTTATGACCCCTGAATACTGACACCAGCCAGGTCTGTTACAACCCCTGAAAACTGACACCAGCCAGGATGTGGTCTGTTACAACCCCTGAATACTGACACCAGCCAGGTCTGTTACAACCCCTGAATACTGACACCAGCCAGGTCTGTTACGACCCCTAAGGGTAAAGGGCTGTAACATAAAAATTGGTTGACAGAAATAATGACCAGGTTTGTAAACAAAAAGGGTATTTATTAACATAAAAGGAAGCACCGGCAACTCAAGGGTGAGCCACCACTATCTAAAAACAAACCAACCTAACCCATGGTAAAGGAAAATACATTCAGTAACTTAAACCATTAACTAACAAAAACAGGAGAAAACAATACTCAAATGAAATGGCGGCTCACCCCATCGGTGCTTCCTGAAAACGAGAAAAACACACATTAGTTATATAATACAAAGATATGAAAGAACAGAAAACGACTGCCAACTAAATGTAAAGCAAAAACAATCAAAGTCAAATAACTCCAGCTCTATGGTCCCTAAACAACAGGTCAACAACGACCAAATAACAGAAACAAACAAAAGGAACCACAACAGAGGCCTAATCACATGCAAGAGAGAGCGAGAGAAATTATCTGCCAGGGTTTATGAAGGGTGTGGTGATCCAGGGTTGGGTACAGGGATCCTGAAACCCATCGACCAATCAGGTGAGGTTTGGAAAGGTAATCCACCAATGGAGGGGCAGGAACAGCAGTGACGAATGGTGGCTGACTGGAGGAATGAAACAAGATGGACAAACAAGCACTGGGGAAGCAAAGTCATTGGGATGTAACGTGGTCAGATAAGGTCCTCTTGTTGTTGGCAACAACAACTCATGTGTGCCAACAATTCCTCTTAAAAGACTTATAATTCATCATGTTAAACACTGGAGCTAGCCTTCCAGATATCTCCACAGTCTTCACCTCCCGCTGCCTACGTCGTGTGAATAACATCCTACAGGACCAGTACCACCCAGCACACCATCTTTTCCAACTGCTGCCCTCTGGTCAAAGGTACAGATCCATCCAGTCCGGTACTAGCAGTCTGCAGACTGACCAACAGCCTCTATCCACAGGCTGTCAGGCTGCTCAACGATCAACTTTCCCCCTCGCACACCCCGTCCCCAACCCCCGGTGACATAACTCCCACTTCTACATTACAGCAATAACTGTGAACCGGACTTGCATTGCTGCACTATACACTATTCCATCCATTGCAAGCCAACACCCCTGCCCCCCCCTCCATCCACCTGGACTGTCACTACTATTTATTTGCACTAGCACTATTGCACTTGGGACATTTATGTTGTTATTATTATTATTATTATTGAGGACATTGGGACATTGATATTATATTATTATTATTGATATTATTATTTTGCACATACTATATTCAGTATGTTTGTATGCCAGTGGTGATGCTCTAAACTCAATTTCGTTCAAGTCACAGAGCTGTACTGTTTGGGTCAGTATAATTCATGTTAAAACAAGTCACAACTTTTTGTTTTGGTCAGTATAATTCATCATGTTAAAACAAGTCAGAGCTGTTTATTTTTGGTCAGTATAATTTTATATTGTATAAATATATTATATAAATATATAATTATTAGGGATGTTTGATATTGGCTTTTTTACCGATATCCGATATACTGATATTGTCCAACTCTTAATTTCCGATACTGATATCAACCGATACCGATATATGCGCCCCCCCCCCCCCCCCCCCCCCTCAAAAAACGGAATAATTTCAGGTAATTAACATTACATATCTCTTGTCGTGGAATTAACACAACATTATGCATACTTTTGACAATAAATAAAATAAGAATTTGTTCTTACTTGCGTGCCTGGGTAAATAAAAATGTTTTTGAAAACCGATACCGATATTTTCTGATATTACATTTTAATGCCAATATCGGTAGGCCGATAATATCGGACATCCCTAATAATTATAAATATATAATTTAGTATAATTCATCCTTTTGCAAAAGTGCTAGTGAAGGGCTATCTGTTCTTCCCTCCCCAACACCCTGGCCCCCCTGCAATTTGCATACCGCCCCAACAGGTCCACGGAGGACGCCATAGCCCATTTGCTGCACATGGCAGCATCACACCTGGACAAGAGGCAGGGAACTATGTGAGAATGCTATTTATTGACTACAGCTCAGCATTCAACACCATAGTCCCCTCCAAAGTCGTTGTCAAGCTCAGAGATCTGGGCCCTCATTTATCAACGTTGCGTACGCACAGATATGGGCGTACGATCATTTCTAAGCAAAGTGTGTGACTTATCAATTTGAACGTGAACTTGACTTTGTGCGTATATTTACGCTCAGCTCAGGGCATGCGTACCTGGCGCCCGGCGGTAGAATATGGATACTGCAGACGGACGGCATATGCTCTCATCAGTTTCATGCATTAGTTTCAACGCGGAAATAAGCTTTCGTTCATTAGTTTGACTGACGTGTTCTGTATGACCCCCGTAATTATATTAATTAATTAATAGTTAATTGTAAAATAGCAACAGTAGTGTAATTATGGTCAAAACCATAAATAGCATTTAGAATAATAGGTATTTCCTTCTGAATGAATGCAGTATGGTTTATATATAGCGTTATCGGAATATACGGGGTGTACTGACTGCGCTCCGCGTAACGCAACTCATTATTTTGCGCATAGATTGCAGAAATACGGGAAAGTTTTGATTATATTTAAAAGGCTTTGCCATTGTTAAACGAAACAAGTGGAATTTCGAAGCTGTAAGCAGAATACAAGTCATATGAACACCCACGATATAGTGTTCTTCCCCCTTCCTACTGTATAAGAAAGAATTAAAAACGCATTGCAACGAGAACAGAGGTTATTTGTTGAGTTTGTGTATACAAAACCCTTGCAATAAATGTGTCTTAAATGAATGAAAAGCATACATGCTCTGGATACAGGTAGCATATATTGTGTGGGTGATATGACTTGTATTCTGCTTGCAGCTTCGAAATTCCACTTATTTAGTTTTGTGTCAAAGCCTTTTAAATATAAATCAAAGCGTTCCCGTATTTCTGCAATCTATGCGCAAAATAATAACAAGTTGAGTTCTAACAAAGAACGTATTACATGCTGGGTAGGCTGATAGAGTAAACTGTAAATGAAATAGCCTATAACATTATAAAGGATAGGCTATGATAGCAGGGTCTTCCCAACCTTTATTCCCCAGAGCCCCACGATTCCTGGGAGACATATAGGAATATGACATGATATATTATATATGCGCAAGTTACTGTTGCATAATGTAGGCTATGGCTGCTATTATATGTCATTCATATAGGCTACCTAATACCAACAACACAATAGATTGTATGCCTCTACAAATCATATGCAGGTAGAACATTGACGGAAAATCCGTCACGATTTGGAATAAAATTTAGGAGAACTTTAATCCCTGGGTATTAATAGAACAAAACGGAAAAGGCAGTCATATTCCAGCACGGTCTTTATTAGTTAATGTGGTCTTTAAGTTAATAGATATCATATCCGACATCACCGTACGTGTACATGTCTGTCAGCCTGTCACGTATTTCTCCCATAAAACGCTTCGCTCGGCTTAGTCCACTTTTCCACATTTCATGGGGGTGTTCCATTACCGTATATGGTTAATTACGGGCGGTGCTATATGCAAATACTTAAAATCGCGCACAAGCGCGGAGCGTAGAACAAGTGGCATTTATCAATGTTTGCGTTTTTTTAAGTTTGCATTTTGTACTTCATAGCTTGCATTTTGTACTACTTATAATTTGTATATTGTATACTTTGTATAGTGTTTGGACTTTATTCTTTAAACTTTTTTACTGTATGAAGCACATTCTCAGGGGGCTCATCCAGAACCAAGCATTTCACTGTAATAATGTACTTTATATGTGATTTATCTAATCTAAACTAATCCATCAATCAATTAAAAAATATAAACAAATAAACCTGTTCCGTCCTTTGAGCTTTTAAAATTGACAAACTGGTTTAGGCAACTTAGATTACAAGTCAGTTTTGGGAAAGTTATGTGAACACAGAGGGGCAGAGCTCGAGTGTGTTATGTCCACACAGCTGTTCTCTCGCGTGTAACCATGACAACAACATAACTCCTGGTGCCCCTCCTATATACTCCGGGGGGGAGACAACGCTATCGGGAAATGTCCGTCAGTCACTTGAGTATTTTAAAGTGTTATTGATTGTACGGTGTACGAAGGCCAGATTAAGACTTCAGAGGCCCCTGGGCCAGATTCTTGTGGAGGCCCCCCCACACACTAGTGATGTGACGATTCATCGATTTGCATCGGTGCGCCGGCATAAACGTTCACGATGCGAGTGCACCAGTGGAATAAGTCCGCATCGGCATATAATTTCCTCTCATCCATTTCTGTCAGCAGTGCACTGTGACTGCACACACAGCAGATACTATTGCTTCGCTACTACATAAGGCGAGAGGCTGCCGCGTCACAGTTATCAACAAACAGTGGAAGTCGAGGAGGAGACATGAATAGAATTGAACATGGCTAACGCTAGTAGCCTCTGGCTATCGCCAGTTAGCCGTTCAGCTAACGCTAAACTACAGTGTCTAACTAACTAACGTGACTCTGCAACACCAGTTCCATTAGTGAGGAGGGGGGGGGGGGGTTATTGAAGACGCTTGACAACAGGGGTTCAAAGATAACTTCACATTTATTGGCTATTAGTTTCTTAATTATATCGCTTCATGCATCGGGCATCCAGGCAGGCTCCGTGTGTTGTTGACATCCTAGTCTAGTGTGTGTGACATCATCAACTGTCGACGGCAACTCAGATGGGGAGGGTCTCTCTCTCTCTCTCTCTCTCTCTCTCTCTCTCTCTCTCTCTCTCTCTCTCTCTCTCTCTCTCTCTGTTCAATGATTTAAAGTGGCCAAACGTTACAATATAAATACTAATTGGATAGTTGATGATAAACATTTAATTTCATTATCTGAAATATTATAAAATCATTAAGTCTGCTATAAGCCATTATCCCTTTGTGTATGATTATTATTGTCTCACAGTAGTGTGTATATACAATTATACATTGTGTGTGTGTTTTTAGCTAAAGTGGATAGAAAAGACAGTACTATGCAAAAGTCTTCTTAGGCACCCAACGACGACTCACACAGCTCTCTACTCTCTGGGCCCTGGACTGGACACCCCTCCACTGTACTAGTTACACATTACACACATACAAATGACAATAACACTATGTAACAACCATCAAATGCACTCACAGCACACACATCCACACGCACACACTCACTTTAAACAAACAACTCACTGCAGCACCCACTTTAGAACACCTAAACACACTTTATATTTATTGGCAAAGAATTTGCACTACAACCCATACCTCATTACACCTTACTGTGAATTGTACCTAAATTGTACCTCATCCCATTTCTGCATTGTACTGTATAGTATATTGTATTGTAACTCAGTTACTTTTCTACTCTGCATTATACATTGTATGTATATATTGAACACTTGTCTACGTACTTGACTTCTATTTTATACTTATCTATTTTTATCTAGCACAATCTCTGGAGCAAAACAGAAAGAAGCATTTTATATAAAAGTATTCTGTACTTCTGTATGACAACTAATAAAGAAACTTGAACATCAAAAAATCAACATTCTGTTCTCTATTCCAGGCTAGATCTGACCTTGACTCATGTTACAGGATTAATACACATTTTCTTACACCCATATTGCTAGTTTTCACCTGAAGGGCAAATTACAGGGCCAGTCCAGTAAAAAAATACATTAATCATGTATCATATGTTTAAAATAAATTGCATTTTGGTACAAACCTTTTGTGGTGTTTGTCAACTTTGCCTTCCTGCGGGCTATGTTACGTATATTAGCAAATTGCATATAGCATTCTCTGTGGTAGCCTTTATTAGCTGGCACAGCTGGAATTGGGATATTCTCCTCAATGTCATATGCTTTAACAGCCAATTGTGCAATCTTGCTTTCTGGGCCATCTAAATTAGCCCTACTGGGGAATAATATTATTATGTCCTATTGGGGACATCATTTTGAATTCTGAGCAATTCAATCGTTTTTTTTTATAGAGAGGACGTCTGACATTGATTGAAAACGGTTAACAGATTGCAGAATGGGTACAATACAGTACGGCTCAATACACACAATTGTTAAGGGGATGCAGACCTGAGAAAGACTTTCGTGAGAGACCAACAAAGTGAGGTATGTAATACATTTCGAATCAAATTGTGGTCGGTTAGATCTCATGTTAATATCACGTTATCCATCTAATGGCTAGCAAGCTCACCTGACGTCGGTATGGCTTAATACAGTGCAAAATACAATCTTATAGTAAGAAACAAAACACAAGTTGAACATAGTTTTGAACGTTTTATTACAATAGTATTTAGGTCGGATAGATCTAACTGTTATGGTTTGTAACCGACCCCAATCGCACAACACAAGACAGGTATGAGAGTAAGCCAAGAACTGGGCATTTATTGAAACACACAGAAAACGGCACTGTCCCTTTAAGGGAGAACACAAATTACTGGAAAACAAGAAATGGGAAAAGGGCACAGTGCCTTTAAGAGGCGAGCTGGCTAAGGGGAAGGCTAGGGAAACAGGACAGGGCAAGGGACAAGGGCAGGAACTGGGAGGACTAGGAGGACTGGACAGGGATGACTAGGAGGACTAGGAGGACTGGACAGGGAGGACTAGGATGACTAGGAGGACTGGACAGGGAGGACTAGGAGGACTAGAGAGGGGAAACAGGGACAGAGGCCCGCGGAGGCGGGCTGGGGACAGGGAAGACTAGGAGGACTAGAAGGACTGGGATACAAGCATTAGAAGAATGTTGCTGCTCTGCAGCTTCTCCCGGGAAGGTTCGTCTGAGGAATCTGACAGTGACGTCAGAGCCGCTCTGCAGAATCCTCTCGGCAGCTCTCCGAGGTGGAAACGGGACAGAGAGGGAGAGAGAGAGCGGGTTAGCTCAGAGTACAGTTGGGAACAGAGCAGGTGACAGGAGAAGTGACTTGTCCCAAAACAGAGTAATCCAAGTGACTGAATCTTCGGTGTAAATACACACTGCGAGTAATGTCCCAACAACAATCCACGTGATAGAATCTTCGGTGCAAATACACACAGTGAGCGAAGTCCCAATTATAATCCAAGTGATAATATCTTCGGTGTGAATACACACAGTAAGCGATGTCCCAATAATAATCCAGGTGAAAATATCTTCGGTGTGAAATCACACAGTGAGCAAAGTTCAAGCAAATATTATCCCAAATGATCAATCCAAAAAGCAGGCACAGGGTGAGTGACAGTCTGAACAAAAGCAGGATCTCTTCAGTGTTTAACACACACGAAAAATGATAGGGTCAAAAGACAGTCTTGCAAAACTCACCCAGGCGCTGTGCGTAAAGAGAGCAGGATCAAACAGGGCGAGCGCGTCGCTACGGGGAACGGGTTGTCCAAGCGGAATACTGTGAGTGGTGCGCGGCTGTTTGGAGTACGCGCCGGTACGGAGAGCGCGTCTGGCTCGGAGGTCTGGATGCGCGTCAGGATGCGCGTCTGGAGTGAAGAGCGTGTCTGCTGCGCGGAGGTCTGGATGCGCGTCTGGATGCGCGTCTGGAGTGAAGAGCGCGTCTGCTGCGCGGAGGTCTGGATGCGCGTCTGGATGCGCGTCTGGAGTGAAGAGCGCGTCTGCTGTGCGGAGGTCTGGATGCGCGTCTGGATGCGCGTCTGGAGTGAAGAGTGCGTCTGCTGCGCGGAGGTCTGGATGCGCGTCTGGATGCGCGTCTGGAGTGAAGAGCGCGTCTGCTGCGCGGAGGTCTGGATGCGCGTCTGGATGCGCGTCTGGAGTGAAGAGCGCGTCTGCTGCGCGGAGGTCTGGATGCGCGTCTGGGCGTCTGCTGCGCGGAGGTCTGGATGCGCGTCTGGACGTCTGCTGCGCGGAGGTCTGAAGTGGAACACTGGAATACCTCCCATGGAAGTTTAGAGAGCGCAGTCCAGTGTCTCCTTCCAGGCAAACGGCGACAGGAGGCGAAGGCTTGAGCGCATCTCACGCCGGGGGTCCTACTAATCACCCCAAAGTACCAGAAAATACCAGAAAATACCAGAAACTACCCCAAAATACCCCAAAGTATACCCCAAAATACCAGAAACTACCCCAAAATACCCCAAAGTATACCCCAAAATACCAGAAACTACCCCAAAATACC